>NW_011217530.1:0-2719 GCF_000146605.3 Meleagris gallopavo | reverse complement strand
TGAACCCACTATTTATCGTGGGGGTGCTGTGTAAGGGATTAAAAGTCATGACTTCACTTGCAACTTACTGGCCAATTATCAATGTCATGATTTCTTGCTGTGGAATTGTGTTCGTATATAACCAAATAAGGGCACTGATGGAGACACCTGCATGGTACCTATATGCAATGTGGTATGATTTGAATTTTGACACTTCCATCCCAGATGGAATGGCTAATTTTACAAACAACTACATCTCAAATGGAATAACTAATTTTACAAACAACACGATGTTCAGACCAGTCTCCAGGCTTTCTTCTCAGTTTGTCACACGTTTTTCCGATCTCAAATTAATGCTCATTTCAGTGTGCGTGTTATCAATTCCCCTGAACGCATTCCAGTGCACTCGTGATAAGGGGAAGGAGTCTCCTCCAAAACCAGAGAACATGAAGAGGTTTAGGAAAGATCTTAGAAGCAAGGGGACCCGCAATGTCATGGGATTTCACTCTTGAACACCTGTGGGATCCTGAGAAACTAAGCCAGTATTTGAGTCAGGGACAGTGCGGCTTACATAAATCTAAGGAGGTACAACTTATTTGAGGCTTGGCTTGTGCTTACCACGCCCTACATAATACTATTCTGGAGAGAGAGTTTCTGAGCTGAGGTTCAAGCCAAAATGGAGAATCTCCAAGTCAAATCTGATGAATTACAGGAGACACCAGTAACAATATCAGTTGCTCCTGTGGAAGGCAAGAAATGGAAACGAGTGTCCTTGCGTCTAGAACGGAAAAAAGAAGCAGCGGAGGAGGTGGTAGTGGAAGATCCAGGTGAAGGGCCCTCCTCAGAACCACCATCGTCGGGAAAGGCAAAAGGAAAAACAGAGACATGCAGAAGAGAGTGATGAAGAGGACATCTCTATTACTACTCGTCGACCTCTGAAGATGACTGAAATCCAAGGCTCAAGAAAGGAGTTCACACGGCACCCAAATGAAACTCTCATTTCCTGGTTGCTTCGCTGTTGGGATGGTGGGGCCAGTAGCTTGTCTCTAGACGTTACCAATGTTCGCCAACTAGGAGCCATTGCCAGAGATCCAGCTATTGATGGAGGAATTAGTCTATGTTTGGATGGGATATTGATATAAGATATTGAACACCTGCATATAACCTCTGCCTGAGGGCAGGATGGACAGTCATGGTGGCCAACTTGGCTACTTCCAGGCCATTCACCAAAACACTTTCTGCCCCAGAATCCCACAGCCCTAATAACCATGTTAGCACACTTGCTCTAGGTTTCTGCCGAAATCACTGTACCAAATCCATCGAGTCCGTTGCTGTGTATTGCCAGGCTGTTAGATCCAAATGAGTCTGGGCAGGGGATTACTGATCAGGCAGTATCCCTGCCAGCCTATCCTGTATTTTCTTAGTTTTCTGAGTTACAACAGGATGGACCTCTAGCAGATATGCTGCAATCGGAGCTTCCAGATCTAATTTAGAATTTTTTTTTTTCCTGATCAAGTAAGTCCATTGATTCAGGAGCTTGATCACTGTCTATTGAAACGTTGCTAACTTGACCTATTGGAAGATGCAGAATTGGTTTCTTCCTTGTTAATATACCAAGTTGTTGCTCTATCTTTTTGATAAGGTCATTCAAAAGTTGGTTTTCATTTTCTAAAGTATTATTTCTCATTTCAGTGTAATTTAAAGCATTTAATAGTGGTCATGCCATTGTCGAGGCAGTTAATTGTTATTCTTTCGTGATTAGTATATCTTCAGTAAGCTCCTGAAAGTAGTCTGCCATGGGATATGGGGAGATAGTTCCCATACTGCGCAGGTGACCCCCTTTTCTAATGATAACCGCTAATTCATAACAGCGAAACCCCACAAATCTAGCTATCTATCCTGGAATCTTTTTATCAGAGAAAGATAACATTCTCCCCCTTGACCCATTTATAGAAATTCCATAGAAAGAACACAACATGAATTTCAGTATACTTAACCTGCTAGCTCACCAAGTAAATAAACAAGGAATACACAGATGTTATAACTAAGAAACATACAAGAAAGTTAGGCTAAACGGGCCATCGCGCTAAAGAAAAACAGACTACTACCTAATTGGAGGAAGATGGAAAATATGCTTTTATAGCCTATATTGAACAACTTGCTCCTTAAACACATTAAGTGCTTTTAAAATATACTTGGTTATTGGGTTACCAATGAATTGACGGTGTTTTGATGTGTCTACTCTAAGTAAATTCTCTCCCTGCAGAGCTAGTGTGTCTACTCTCTTAGCAAAGTCTAATCTATTTAGACTAATGATTGTCCAGGGAGAGGGATTGCTAAGACTGTAGGATGTACTGAAGGAAAAATAACTAAACATCCATCACCGTATTTACTGAAGCTGGCTCAGTAATGAATTGAAGCTGCTTTTATTGGCTGTGAACACAGAATCCATTACTTAGCTTATACATTGTATGTAAGGAAGAGTATTGCTTGCTAGATATTATTTACTTGAGAATGGATACTTTAGCTTGTGAATTCAAGACAAGCTTACTGAATTCATACCTCACCTTAATTCACTAAATCTGGTTTGAAATATCTTCTAGGCACTGCTGAGGTATCCTCTATTCTTGAGGAACGCATTTTGGGAGCCAACACCTCTGCTGAACTTGAGGAAACTGGCCACGTGCTCTCAATTGGTGATGGTATTGCCCGTGTGTATGGCCTAAGAAATGTCCAAGCA
>NW_011217529.1:0-504 GCF_000146605.3 Meleagris gallopavo | reverse complement strand
GTATTGAGTTGCACTGCAGGAAATTTAATGAATAATCCTGTAGTAATGAGGGCCAACTATCCTAAGTTTCATGCGTTTAAAATGTCATTAACTGCTGCAACATTTTTCAGAGTTACTTTTGGACACGCATGATATCTGTACACAGGAAGTTGAATGTGTATCTATAAGTGCATGTGGGTATATATGCATTTTAACAATTTCACTGCAGTTCTTTGACTGTGTGGTGTCATCAGGGCATGCATTGCTCTCTCACTGTCTGGCGTTACAGGAAACATTTTGTTCCAAAGCAAAACTGGCTGCCATTGCCAAAGCACTGAACAGTGTCCGTGTTAGCAATGTGACATTTTCGTTCTGAGATGATGAATAACATCGTTTTCAAAGCTGCTAAGCCTTTGAGAAGGCATGGCTCAGTTTCCTCTTCCAGCTGCAGTAGTTACAGTGAGATAATCTAGAAGGGGAACTGTTATGATGCTCATCTGTACTTTTTTATTTAATTGGCTGAAT
>NW_011217528.1:0-863 GCF_000146605.3 Meleagris gallopavo | reverse complement strand
ATGAAGCTCAGTCAGTAGGTTTTTAACCTCTTTGTAACACGGGAGCCCACTTTTTGTAGTTCAGGCTGCTAATGGTTTACGGATTGGTGCCGGACAAAGCTTGTTGAAGCATATCAAGATGAGCATGAGTGCAAACAGTTCAGCTAGCAATTTCTGAAGCAGTGCGTGAAAAAAAAATCAAATAAAACCAGAAATGTCCTTATTTGTTCACATGTACGTGGCACCAGGTTTGTTTGTGCTTTGTCAGAGCTGTGGTGATCCTGTATTTGCTCCTTTCCCATGAAATCCCAAATTAGGCTCCTGGGTACCAAAACCTGAACTTCTCTGCACTGAGTGTACTGTATTGAGTTGCACTGCAGAAAATTTAATGAATAATCCTGTAGTAATGAGGGCCAACTATCCTAAGTTTCATGCGTTTAAAAAATGTAATTAACTGCTGCAACGTTTTTCAGAGTTACTTTTGGACACGCATGATATCTGTACACAGGAAGTTGAATGTGTACCTATAAGTGCATGTGGGTATATATGCATTTTAACAATTTCACTGCAGTTCTTTGACTGTGTGGTGTCATCAGGGCGTGCATTGCTCTCTCACTGTCTGGCGTTACAGGAAACATTTTGTTCCAAAGCAAAACTGGCTGCCATTGCCAAAGCACTGAGCAGTGTCCGTGTTAGCAATGTGACATTTTCGTTCTGAGATGATGAATAACATCGTTTTCAAAGCTGCTAAACCTTTGAGAAGGCATGGCTCAGTTTCCTCTTCCAGCTGCAGTAGTTACAGTGAGATAATCTGGAAGGGGAACTGTTATGATGCTCATCTGTACTTTTTTATTTAATTGGCTGAATAAAAAAAAAAAAAAACC
>NW_011217527.1:0-1695 GCF_000146605.3 Meleagris gallopavo | reverse complement strand
GAGACTTCTGACTAACAGGAATATCAAAGACACTTAATACCACTTTAGCATGCTCATTTAACTTCAGAAATATTCTGAAGACCTGAAACATGGACAGAGTAACACCATTACTCAGATGAAAGCCTAAGGATGGGAAAAAATACTGTTCTGCTAGTTCAATTTCAGTTAAAAGAGAATATTTATTTTAATGGATATAAAAAAGATGTGATACAGTGCATGAGGACTATATAGATTCTACAGGAAAAGGTAGTCACTCGGCAGAACCATATTAATGGACTGTGTTAAAATATTTATAACTGATATCTAGATTAAAATTGCACTATTGGGGAAGTAAAATTTATATCCTAAGCTACACACATTTTGATACCAAAAAGCATATAGCATATTATCTTGTGATTGACGTATTAACAAAATAAAAGAATATTTCAAAATTATTTTAGGTAGAAGTGGCAGGTCAGGCACATACATATCTGTAAAAGTGTTCTAAAACAACAAAGATATTGCATTTCACTCAAAGGAAGTCAGAATTTTATCAAATATCTGAGGTCATGTATTACTACCAATTAACTCAAATGCATCATAAAAATCACATTTGCTAGGAAATAAAATATATTTATTTTCAGAAGTGCTAGTAGAAATATTTCACTTCAAATTTGTTTTCCTTTACATAATTGAATTCTTAGCTTTTCACTCTAACAGTGATCAGATTTGTTAATGTCTTTA
Organism: Meleagris gallopavo; assembly: GCF_000146605.3. Taxonomy (NCBI): domain Eukaryota; kingdom Metazoa; phylum Chordata; class Aves; order Galliformes; family Phasianidae; genus Meleagris; species Meleagris gallopavo. The sequence goes on along the minus strand of NW_011217527.1, from coordinate 972 downwards.
GTAAAATAAGAACAGTTAAGTAACTTTATCTCTCTTAATGGCTGATCCCTTCAATTAAGTCTCAAATGATTATATGTATTTTACATCACTGGTTGTTTGACAAAATTGATCAGGTAAGAATTCTGACAGAAGGAGGTAAACAAGATTTTGACTTAAAATGGATTGAAATATTTTGAAGAATTTTATTATATTATCAAAACCAAAATAAACTGCCAATCAGTGTCCTGTATACAGCAGATGAACATTAGCTGTATTAACAGGTAAACTACGGTGCTAGGTACTTAGAGATTGCTAATTTATGACTATGAAGTACTAACATCCCTCTATCATTAATACCCAGAAATGCTCATCCTGCATTCCCACTGAGTTACACACCTCCCTCAAGGGCACTTATGCACTCACACCCATGAGGAGGCTGTACTGCTTGTATTCTGACAGTGTATGGGCTACTATGCGGATGCTGCTTTTTCATCTCTCGGCTTTTTTTGTACTGTATCTATAGATATATTTTAATTCTTTAGGGTTCAACTTTGCTCCTTAAACAATAAAGTACGTATTCTCCAACTGGAGCAGTTCTAGGCAAGATCTCTGCTGGAATTCATCTTGCCATTGCAGAGAGACAGATAGTAGACTCCTCCTGCTTCTGATTTTTTTTAACATCCTCAGTACTCTCTGCAATCTATTCATTTACTCCCTTCATTACATTCTTCCTTTCAAAGAAGGTTTTGGACCATTTTAGAGTACAGTGGTTAATGGATCTTAGGCTGTTTGGAGTTGTGGGCACTCCAGAACCTTTATACATAAAAGGAAAAAACTTCTGTTTTATTAGATAGAAGTGATAGCTGGAAGTATTGCACATAAAGCCTTTAATTTGCATTTGATTAATTCTCTTAGACTTAAAAACAGAAAGCTTTTAGCAGATAAAGAAACGATCAGAAATCTGAGTGGTATATTTGATGTCATCATTTTACT
>NW_011217526.1:0-744 GCF_000146605.3 Meleagris gallopavo | reverse complement strand
TTCACACCAGGTAACACTGTGCTGCCACTGTTTCCTTTCCTGCACACCCCTCTTTGGAAGCTCACTTCCCTTCGAGTTATGTTATGCTGAAGTGGAATCTTAATATAAGTTCTACTGCATTCATTATTCACGTCTTTGTTGCTGCTTTGAGACTCAGAAGGAAATGCATTTCTTCTCAAAAGAAAGTAAGGGTTAAGCTGAGTGTGAAGAAAACTGCTGATTCTTTGTTCCTCTCCATGCCCAACTTTGCAGAAATTGGGTCCCTTCTGCTTAAAATCAGTCAGTGGCTATTAGAAAAGTTCTTTTAGTTTTTGTATGCTGTATAAGGTCAGTTGTGTTATTTGTCCGTGGCAGCATCTGTAGCTATTTTGTTCAGTGATTAGCTTTAGCAGAACAGTACAGAAAATGGTACAACAGTTAAATGTGACGTGACATTAGGAGGGAAAAACCCTTTGGAACTTAAGTGTCTTTCACGAGGCTGGCAGAGATAACATTCTGCCTGCTCCTGAAAAGTGGGACTGCTCTCCTCTGAAACACTTCATCCTCATTTATATGTAGGGGTGTGTGATGTACTTGTAGTCTGTTAAAGTGATCTATGGTCAAAGTTTATAGCAGGACAGGTAAGCAGGAATTTTATAGAAAACTTCCTTAGGCACTGAGCTAATAAACTTTGATCACCTGCAAGAGGCTTTCTGAGAAATAGCAATTACAATGCTCGCATAACTAATTTTCTATGGTTGTTTT
>NW_011217525.1:0-465 GCF_000146605.3 Meleagris gallopavo | reverse complement strand
TTCAGGGATTAGTTTTAGCAGAAAATACAGAAAATGGTACAACAGTTAAATGTGACGTGACATTAGGAGGGAAAACCCTTTGGAACTTAAGTGTCTTTCACGAGGCTGGCAGAGATAACATTCTGCCTGCTCCTGAAAAGTGGGACTGCTCTCCTCTGAAACATTTCATCCTCATTTATATGTAGGGGTGTGTGATGTACTTGTAGTCTGTTAAAGTGATCTGTGGTCAAAGTTTATAGCAGGACAGGTAAGCAGGAATTTTATAGAGAAACTTCCTTAGGCACTGAGCTAATAAACTTTGATCGCTGCAAGAGGCTTTCTGAGAAATAGCAATTACAATGCTCGCATAACTAATTTTTCTATGGTTGTTTTATTCCTGATTTGCCTACGATAGGCAGGAGCTGCACCTCAGCGTAGTTTGTAGTGCACGAGGAAACACGCATTACAGACTTTAATGGCATAGAC
>NW_011217524.1:9089-10090 GCF_000146605.3 Meleagris gallopavo | reverse complement strand
CCTGGGACAAAGCCAGTGCCAAACGCCTGATCAACTCAGCAGGAACCGCGGGCTGTGGGAGATTGCAGCGCCTTCAGCGATGGAGCAGCGCAGGATGTTGGGCTCAGATCCCAAAGCAAACCTGCGTGAATGGAACGTGAGCTCCTAAGTGCTGTGCACTGCTGATAGCTTTTACAGCTGTGTGCGTAAGGACTGCCTAAGGACTGCACAGCACATCCATCTGCTGCGTCAGGGCAGGAGAGAACCTGCAGCTGTCTGCTCTGTCAGTCTGAACTCCGGAATGCTGAGGTGTGAGGACAGCTGTCCTTCACCGCTTTGAGAAAAATGCTGTGCAAGTTGGAGGGCATTTTTAGTGATGTTTTCACCTTGGCCTAAGCAGCTGAGTTCAGGTGTCGTTCAGATTCTGAAGGTCTTTTCAAAAAGGGGATGTTCTTAAGAACTAGCATGAAAAACACAGGAGGAAAAGAACATAAAGTTAATTTCGCTGTGTGTTTCTTAGGGTCTCTCCCAGGTTGTTTGTCTCCAGTTACAAGGAATAGGTGTGAGGGTTTTGTTATGTGGGGCATCTGTACAACTTTCTGAGACTCCAGTCTAAGAAAGAGACTAGCAAACAGACTTTTTTTTACTTTCTCTCCCAGCTGCTTTGGTGAGGGGGTACAGCTGGAGGCTGTAACCCTCAGTTGCTCGTTTCATTTAATGTGCAGCTTTTTGTGGTGATACAGGCAGGGAATGTATTGGTTTTTCTTTATTAAGTTCTCACCACTGGGAATTGGTTCAGGAAGCGGATTTGCTGTCTTTCCCTTTCCTGTGGGTTTGTTCTGTCTGTTTTGTGGGGGGAAGGAGGGACGTTGCTTGTTGGGTTGTTTTCCCTTGTTTTATCTGAGAAAATTCTTTTTGCATTGCAAGATGTTTTTATTTTTAGCCAGAAAGCTGTTTGTTTCTCTGCGGTGTGGTGGAGAAGAAGAGGTGTAGATCGCTGTACAACTTCTGTAGTGCTGTGC
>NW_011217524.1:0-1417 GCF_000146605.3 Meleagris gallopavo | reverse complement strand
GTGATAATCAGTGAACTGAGCTCCTCCTCCTCACCTTCTGCCATCATTTACTTCCAAAGCCTCCGTGCTTGTCTGTGAGCTGCTGTCGTGTGCCAGCATGGCAGAAATTAAGTCAGCAAAAGCTGGTGAGTGTTGTGCTTTAAATGGACCGTGTAAGTTCCTGGTGAAGTTCAGAGCAAACAGGGGTGCTCTTCTAGTGCTACAAACGAATAGATTGGCTTGGCTGCCTCTTGAGTTGTGCGCACACTTTCCATGGCGTGAAAAGCTCTCCTTTGTTTTGCAGCTTTCTGTCAAACACTTGCCTTTGTTAATTCCAGGACAGCCTTCATCAGGCTGGGATTCTATCGGACAACATCTTTGCAGAGATCTGCTCGTGAGCACATCTGGATGTGGATGTCTGATAATAAACATTCTGTTACCACGCAAACATTCTTGTCTTTTCTAGATAGGAAAACATGGGTAATTCCCTGCCTAAGTGGGAGAAGTTATCTCTGCTATTTGAGGCTTGGAAGCCCATGCCATGTTAGGCTTGTGCTGGTGTTTTCTAAACCATGTGTACTGTAAGATGCAAGAAATGTAAAGGAAATTTAACAGCCGTTGTTTTTCTTTCAGTGTTTGGAAGAGGCTGGGTTTGAGGTCCAAACTCGTGGAAGAGAGTCCTTAGAGGTTACGGAAGGGCTGTGTAGGATCTGCACAGGAGAGTGTAATTTGTCCTGGGTTGGTCCGGGATGTGGTGTGATCTCTGGGAACTAAGCAGCACAAGGAATGTTGCTGCTGTCCCAGTGCATCAGCTGCACTGCCTTGAACTGAATTTGCTATCCGATTCCTGTGATATAAACAAAGCCAAAACTGGAGGCAAAGCCATACGGTACAGGAAAAAGGAAACTCTAACCTCTAACATGCCTATGACTCTTCAGAGTCGGGGGGAAGTTGTTCACAGAGGGAGCTGAGGCCCTGGCACTGCTGCCCAGACAGGCCGTGGGTGCCCCATCTCTGCAGGTGCGCTCGACTCAGCTCCCATTGCAGTGAGTGGAGACAAAGGGAGGGACGTGGCTGCTGACGCTCAAACGTGGTGGCACCGCAGGGCAGCGGTGCTTTCACCCTGGAAAGCCAGCAGACATCCACCTGCTGGCTGTCTCCCGTCACACATCCGCCTGTCACAGCAGCACAGGGGCCTCCGGTCCTGCTGCAGGGCACCACAGGGCGCAGCCCGGCTCCGTCCTCTCCTGCAGGGACCGACGGCCGTGCCCGGGATCCCCCCGAGCTCCTCTTCTGCAGGCTGAGCCGCCCCAGCTCTCCCGGAATCCCCGCCCCAGCCATTTCCCACACAGTGCTGAGGAGGAGAGGGGGATTTTGGGGGGGAGGAACGGGGGCAGGTGGTTGCAGTCCTATGACGCGGCCATTTGCGGTGCCCCAT
>NW_011217523.1:0-483 GCF_000146605.3 Meleagris gallopavo | reverse complement strand
GAGAGAAGGGTCAGGAGAGCAGTAACGTGGCTCTTGGTGTTTCTGAGAATCATCTGTAGTGGAAACAGTAGAGGATGAATAAAGTCGCTGAGTTGTTCTGAAGCTTTCTTCATTGTTGTCTTGTGTTTTGTTCTTAAAATAAATGTCAGCATGTGGAATGAGGAGAGGGAAAGGTGCAAGCCGGGTTTGGTTTGGGTGCCTCCTCCAGCTATCCATGGGGATAGCACTGTGGTGATCCAAGAGGGAATGTAGTCAGTGAGAGCTGATAAGTGGGTAGTGACTGCACCAGGCAAAGATGGAAATTAATGTAGATGGAGGAGAAAGAAGCCTGTGGAAGAGGAGGGATTTGTGGCTAAATATTTAGTCAGTGCTGTTCTGGCTGGGTGTGTGGGAGGCACGGGAGGGAGCTGACTCCCCTCCAGAACCCAAGACTACAAGCTGAGGATAAGATGCCTCAAGTGATTCAGCTGAATCCCATCCCTA
>NW_011217522.1:8412-9357 GCF_000146605.3 Meleagris gallopavo | reverse complement strand
TATTTCTGGTGCATCACTGGCACCCTCTGCAGAGGGCTTAAGCCAGGAGCTTCAGATGGTCTCTCCTTGCTACCCAAAGCAGTTCTCTCACCGTGCCTGCTTTCCTCTTCTGCTCCTCCTGCCAGCAGCTTTTTTGATGCCCTTTCCTAAGGAGAAGCATCTGTGTAGGGATGTTCTGTGTGTCTGTGTGCATGTGTTGCTCTCAGTAATTTGTGATGAATTCCCTGATGAATCTGAGAGAAGGGTCAGGAGTGCAGTAACGTGGCTCTTGGGTGTTTTCTGAGAATCATCTGTAGTGGAAACAGTAGAGGATGAATAAAGTCGCTGAGTTGTTCTGAAGCTTTCTTCATTGTTGTCTTGTGTTTTGTTCTTAAAATAAATGTCAGCATGTGGAATGAGGAGAGGGAAAGGTGCAAGCCGGGTTGGGTTTGGGTGCCTCCTCCAGCTATCCATGGGGATAGCACTGTGGTGATCCAAGAGGGAATGTAGTCAGTGAGAGCTGATAAGTGGGTAGTGACTGCACCAGGCAAAGATGGAAATTAATGTAGATGGAGGAGAAAGAAGCCTGTGGAAGAGGAGGGATTTGTGGCCAAATATTTGGTCAGTGCTGTTCTGGCTGGGTGTGTGGGAGGCACGGGAGGGAGCTGACTCCCCTCCAGGACTCAAGACTACAAGCTGAGGATAAGATGCCTCAAGTGATTCAGCTGAATCCCATCCCTATGGAAGTGTAAAGGGCTGTCCTGCAAAGCCAAGTAGCTGCTGGGAAATTGTGGAGGGATGGAGCCCCCAGCAGCACAGGAGCCTTCTGGTGCTGGGGATGCTGCATGGGGCTGGGGGCTCACAGCTGCACTGCATGGTCAGGGCATTGCATAGGGGACTTTTCGAGAAGGACCAAACATGGGACTTTCTAGCCTATGCTCAACTGGGTAGGCCTGGCTGCCATCT
>NW_011217522.1:0-391 GCF_000146605.3 Meleagris gallopavo | reverse complement strand
CCATATCACCCCATATCGACCTCATATCGCCCTATCTTGACCCATATCAACCCCAATCGACCCCATGTCACCCCATACTGCCCCATAGCAACCCCATATAAAACTCCAGGTCGCCCCTTAGCAACCCCATATTGCCCCCTCTGGCCCCACAGTGACCCCATATCACCCCCTCTCACCCCATATTGCCTCATATTGACCCCATATTGACCCCATATCGACGAATACAGCAAGGAGAGAGTGTGAGTAAAACCTGGAGAAAAGTCAGAGTAAAGAGGAGTAAAGTATGGGTAAACCCAGAGTAAAGTGTGAATAAATGTTGAAGTAAGGTGTGAGTACACCTGGAATAGAGTGTGATAGCCAGTTGTGGGAGTAAAACCTGGAGAAAAGTCAG
>NW_011217521.1:0-892 GCF_000146605.3 Meleagris gallopavo | reverse complement strand
GATGACCCCCCACCCTGCATGTAAATAATAAAGGGCAGAGGAGTGGCTGTGGGGCTCCATGTGTCACACGGGGGGTAAACTTTGGGGACAGAGGTCACTGCAGCATCCTGGCCCCACAGCCCCTATGGCCCCATAAGGACTATAGCCCCATCTCATAGCCACCCATGTCCATCTGCCATAACTTTATCCCATCCCGTATCCATCACATCCTCCCACAGCCATCTCAGATCCATCCCATATCCGTGCCCCCACATCCTCTTCCCATCCTCTTCCCATCACGTCCCCCATATCCGCATCCATCCCGTGTCCATTCCATATACTTATCTCATCCCGTTATCATCCCAGTCCCATCCCATATCCATATTTCATCCCCAATCATCCCATGTTGATCCCATGTCCATTGCATATAGATTCTATTTTCCAATCTCCCATTCCATATTCTTCCCATATACATATCCTCACACCCCAATCCTATAGGGAGCATTGGGGTGGCTTCGGTGGCGCTTTGGGGGTCTACGTGGGGGTATGAGGTGGGCTATGGAAGGTAAGGGGGCCTCTGAGAGCTGGTCAGCATTTAAACAGCTCTTCTTCCAAGCTCAGGATCGGTGCGTCCCTGTGAGCAAGAAATCGGGAAAAGGTGGCAGGAGACCTGTGTGGATGAGCAAGGAGCTCATGCGCAAGCTCGAAGGAAAGAAGAAGGTCCATGAAATGTGGAAAAAGGGTCTGACCACTTGGGAAGAATATAGGAATGGAGTCAGGGCCTGCAGGGATGCAACGAGGAAGGCTAAATCCCGTCTGGAATTGAATCTGGCTAAAGTGATAAAGGATAATAAAAAAGGCTTCTTCAAGTATGTTAACAGCAAAAGGAAAACTAGAGAGAATGTGGGCCCCT
>NW_011217520.1:2508-3363 GCF_000146605.3 Meleagris gallopavo | reverse complement strand
TGTAAATAATAAAGGGCAGAGGAGTGGCTGTGGGGCTCCCTGTGTCACACGGGGGGTAAACTTTGGGGACAGAGGTCACTGCAGCATCCTGGCCCCACAGCCCCTATGGCCCCATAAGGACTATAGCCCCATCTCATAGCCACCCATGTCCATCTGCCATAACTTTATCCCATCCCATATTCATCACATCCTCCCACAGCCATCTCAGATCCATCCCATATCCGTGCCCCCATATCCTCTTCCCATCCTCTTCCCATCACGTCCCCCATATCCGCATCCATCCCGTGTCCATTCCATATAGTTATCCCATCCCGTTATCATCCCAGTCCCATCCCATATCCGTATTTCATCCCCAATCATCCCACGTTGATCCCATGTCCATCGCATATAGATTCCATTTTCCAATCTCCCATTCCATATTCTTCCCATATACATATCCTCACACCCCAATCCTATAGGGAGCATTGGGGGTGGCTTCGGTGGGGCTTTGGGGGTCTATGTGTGGGTATGAGGTGGGCTATGGAAGGTAAGGGGGCCTCTGAGAGCTGGTCAGCATTTAAACAGCTCTTCTTCCAAGCTCAGGATCGGTGCGTCCCTGTGAGCAAGAAATCGGGAAAAGGTGGCAGGAGACCTGTGTGGATGAGCAAGGAGCTCATGCGCAAGCTCGAAGGAAAGAAGAAGGTCCATGAAATGTGGAAAAAGGGTCTGACCACTTGGGAAGAATATAGGAATGGAGTCAGGGCCTGCAGGGATGCATCGAGGAAGGCTAAAGCCTGTCTGGAATTGAATCTGGCTAAAGTGATAAAGGATAATAAAAAAGGCTTCTTCAAGTATGTGTACAGCAAAAGGAAAACT
>NW_011217520.1:0-548 GCF_000146605.3 Meleagris gallopavo | reverse complement strand
CCGGTCTTGTTCAACATCTTCATCAATGACCTTGATGAGGGGATAGCGGCCACCCTCAGCAAGTTTGCTGATGATACGAAGTTGGGAGGATTGGCTGACACGCCTGAAGGCTGCGCTGCCATTCAGCGAGACCTGGACAGGCTGGAGAGCCGGGCAGTAAGAAACCGGATGAGGTTCGACAAAAGCAAGCGTAGGGTCTGACACGTAGGGAGGAATAATTGCATGCACCACTACAGGCTGGGAGATGAGCTGCTGGAGAGGAGCTCTGCAGAGAGGGACCTGGGCGTCCTGGTGGACGACAGGTTGGCCGTGAGCCAGCAGTGTGCCCTCGTGGCCAAGAAGGCCAATGGCATTCTGGGGTGCATTAAGAAGAGCGTGTCCAGCAGGTGGAGGGAGGTGATCCTCCCCCTCTACTCTGCCCTGGTAAGGCCTCATCTGGAGTGCTGTGTCCAGTTCTGGGCTCCCCAGTACAAAAAAGACAGGGATCTCTTGGAAAGAGTCCAGCGGAGGGCCACAAAGATGGCGAAGGGCCTGGAGCATCTCCCCTA
>NW_011217519.1:0-515 GCF_000146605.3 Meleagris gallopavo | reverse complement strand
CCCCAGGGTCACTGATGTCACTCCCAGGGTCCCTGGTGTCACCTGGAGCCACTTGTCACCCCCTCCAGGCCACTCGTGTCACCCTGATCCATGTGTCACCCCCCCAAGGTCACCAATGTCACCTCTGGGGTCCAAGTGTCACCCAGAGCCACATGTCACCCCCAGGCTTCGTGTCACCTCCCCCAGGGGCCAAATGTCACCTCCAGGATGGCTGTCACCCCCCCAGGGTCACTCCTGTCACCTCCAGGCTCCCTGGTGTCACCTGCAGCCTCGTGTCACCTCCCCCCAGGGTCACTGTGTCACCCCCAGGATCCCTGGTGTCACCTGGAGCCACTTGTCACCCCCTCTGGGTCTCTCATGTCACCCTGATCCACGTGTCACCCCCCCAGGGTCACCAATGTCACCCCTGGGGGTCAAGTGTCACCCAGAGCAACATGTCACCTCCCCCCAGGGTCACTGTGTCACCCCCAGGGTGCCTGGTGTCACCTGGAGCCACTTGTCACCCCCTCCGGGTC
>NW_011217518.1:0-491 GCF_000146605.3 Meleagris gallopavo | reverse complement strand
ATGTCACCTCTGGGGTCCAAGTGTCACCCAGAGCCACATGTCACCCCCAGGCTTCGTGTCACCTCCCCCAGGGGCCAAATGTCACCTCCAGGATGGCTGTCACACCCCCCCCAGGGTCACTTCTGTCACCCCTAGGCTCCCTGGTGTCACCTGAAGCCATGTGTCACCCCCCAGGGTCACCAATGTCACCTCTGGGGTCCAAGTGTCACCCAGAGCCACATGTCACCCCCCCCAGGGTCACCAATGTCACCCCCAGGCTTTGTGTCACCTCCCCCAGGGGCCAAATGTCACCTCCAGGATGGCTGTCACACCCCCCCCAGGGTCACTTCTGTCACCCCTAGGCTCCCTGGTGTCACCTGAAGCCATGTGTCACCCCCCAGGGTCACCAATGTCACCTCTGGGGTCCAAGTGTCACCCAGAGCCACATGTCACCCCCAGGCTTCGTGTCACCTCCCCCAGGGGCCAAATGTCACCTCCAGGATGGCTGTCAC
>NW_011217517.1:0-623 GCF_000146605.3 Meleagris gallopavo | reverse complement strand
TCTTTTTCAGGCAGCATGGGATTTCTACCTGCCTTGGTATGCAGCAAAGACACCTGGCTTTGGTTTTATATTTAATGCATCTGGAAAGGCAGAGATACTGAATGCCTTCTTTACTTCCGTCTTCAGTGAAAAGGCTCTCCCGCAGGAATCCCACACCCTGGAGGTTAGTGAGAGGGTCTGGGGAATGGGAGACTTCCCTTTAGTCAGGATAGAGGACGTGCGTGAGCGCCTAGGCAGTACTAAGGTCCACAAGTCCATGGGACCTGATGGGGTGCATCCACGTGTGCTGAGGGAGCTGGCGGAGGTCATTGCCGAACTGCTCTCCATCATTTTTGAGAGGTCTTGAACAACAGGGGAGGTCCCTGAAGGATAGCCTGGAGGATAGAAGACTGGAGGATAGCCAATGTCACTCCAGTCTTCAAAAAGAGCAAGAAGGAAGATCCGGGTAATTATAGGCCTGTCAGCCTCACCTCCGTCCCTGGAAAGGTGATGGAACAGCTTGTGCTGGATACCATCTCCAGACAACTGGGAGATAAGGAGGTTATCAGGAGTAGTCAGCATGGGTTCACCAAGGGGAGGTCGTGCTCGACCAACTTGGTGGCCTTCTATGATGCTGTCACATG
>NW_011217516.1:0-403 GCF_000146605.3 Meleagris gallopavo | reverse complement strand
GAGGGGTTGGGGTGTGAACCCCGAAAACCTCGAGGGATGCAGCTGGGGGTGTGAGACCCCAAATCCTTGGGGACACCTGGGGGTGTGGGGATGTGAGACCCCAAATCCCTGGGGTCACCTGGGGTTGTGAGACCCCAAATCCTTGGGGACACCTGCGGATGTGAGACCCCAAATCCTTGGGGACACCTGGGGGTGTGGGGACGTGAGCCTCAAATCTTTGGGGACTCCTGGGGGTGTGAGACCCCAAATCCTTGGGGACACCTGGGGATGTGAGACCCCAAATCCTTGGGGACATGTTTGGGGACATTGGGGACACGTGGTGGGGGTGTGAGCCCCAAAAACCTCGAGGATGTTGGAGGGGTTGGGGTGTGAACCCCGAAAACCTCGAGGGATGCAGCTGGGG
>NW_011217515.1:0-1542 GCF_000146605.3 Meleagris gallopavo | reverse complement strand
ATGTTTTGGGGTCACGTCCCCACGGTGTCCCCAATTCGTTTTGGGGTCACAGCCACACGTCCCCAAATGTGTCCCCAAGGATTTGGGGGCTCAAATCCCCGCATCCCCAAATGAATCCTTCAAGGTTTTCGGGGTTCACATCCCAACCCCTCCAACATCCTCGAGGTTTTCGGGGCTCACACCCCCACCACGTGTCCCCAGTGTCCCCAAACATGTCCCCAAGGATTTGAGGCTCACATCCCCACAGCCCCAGGTGTCCCCAAGGATTTGGGGTCTCACATCTGCAGGTGTCCCCAAGGATTTGAGACTCACGTCCCCACACCCCCAGGTGTCCCCAAGGATTTGGGGTCTCACACCCCCAGGTGTCCCCAAGGATTTGGGGTCTCACACCCCCAGCTGCATCCCTCGAGGTTTTCGGGGTTCACACCCCAACCCCTCCAACATCCTCGAGGTTTCCGGCTCTCACACCCCCCCACGCGTCCCCAAGGCCCCCAAGTCGTGTCCCCGCTGTCCCACACGACGTCCACGTCTCACCCCATGCTGTCCCTCACCTGCTGCACGATCCGAGCCCGCACAGCCCGCGCTTCGCTGGAGATCTGCACGTGCGGGGCCTGCAGGGGCAGCTCGGGCTCGGGCTCGGGCTCGGGGCCGTCGGGGGGCTCCAGCGGCATCCGACGACGCAGAGCGATGTTGTGAAGCACGCAGCAAGCCAGGAAAATCTGACAGACCTTTTGGGGGCGTATTGCAGGCAGCCCCCCGCCGCGTCCAGGCAGCGGAAGCGACGTTTCAGGAGGGTCAGAGTGTGGCGGAGGGCGGCCAGAGCCTGGTGGTGCAGGGCGTTGTAACGCTCCTCCGCGGGGCCGCAGGGGAACAGGATGGGGGTCATCAGCCACGTCTTCAGAGGGTAACTGCGGTCACCTGGGGGGGCAACCGGAGTCAAATCGGGGGTCCCGTGCGGCCCTGAGAGCCGCCGGGGAGCCTTCAGGCGTTGGGTGGAGCCCAGAGCAAAAGGTCTCCCCCGTAGCCAAAGGTCTGCCCCACATCATTGGGTCGCCCCCAAAACTTTGGGGTCTCTCCCACACCTTTGGGTCTCCCCCGTAGCCAAAGGTCTGCCCCACATCATTGGGTCTCCCCCAAAACTTTGGGGTCTCTCCCAAACCTGCTGGTCTCCCCGAAAACCGAACCTCTTCCCTACGTCCTTGGGTCTTCCCCACATCTTTGGGTCTCCCCCACATCTTTGGGGTCTCTCCCACACCTTTGGGTCCCCCCAAGAGCCAAAGGTCTGCCCCACACCATTGGGTCGCCCCCAAAACTTTGGGGTCTCTCCCACACCTTTGGGTCTCCCCAAGGGCCAAATGTCTTCCCCACATCATTGGGTCTCCCCCAAAACTTTGGGGTCTCTCCCACACCTGTTGGTCTCCCCGAAAACCGAACCTCTTCCCTACATCCTTGGGTCTTCCCCACGTCTTTGGGTCTCTCCCAAAACTTTGGGGTCTCTCCCACACCTTTGGGTCCCCCCAAGAGCCAAAGGTCTGCCCCACA
>NW_011217514.1:0-480 GCF_000146605.3 Meleagris gallopavo | reverse complement strand
GGGTCTGGGAGGAGCCTAGGAGATCTAATGCGGCTTTAGGAGGATTCCATGGGGGTCCTATGGGGTCTGGGGGTAAACCTGTAGGGCCTAGGGGGTCTAATGTGGCTTTAGGAGGACTCTATGGGGGTCCTATGGGGTCTGGGGGAACCCTATGGGGTCTGGAAGGACCCTGTGGGGTCTAATGTGGCTTTAGGAGGACAATATGGGGGTCCTATGGGGTGTGGGGGAACCCTGTAGGGTCTGGGAGGACCCTATGGGGTCTAATGTGGCTCTGGGAGGACTCCATGGGGGTCCTAAGGGGTCTGGGGGAAACCTATGGGGTCTGGGAGGAGCCTAGGAGATCTAATGCGGCTTTAGGAGGATTCCATGGGGGTCCTATGGGGTCTGGGGGTAAACCTGTAGGGCCTAGGGGGTCTAATGTGGCTTTAGGAGGACTCTATGGGGGTCCTATGGGGTCTGGGGGAACCCTATGGGGTCTGG
>NW_011217513.1:0-748 GCF_000146605.3 Meleagris gallopavo | reverse complement strand
GGGTCTGGGAGGAGCCTAGGAGATCTAATGCGGCTTTAGGAGGATTCCATGGGGGTCCTATGGGGTCTGGGGGTAAACCTGTAGGGCCTAGGGGGTCTAATGTGGCTTTAGGAGGACTCTATGGGGGTCCTATGGGGTCTGGGGGAACCCTATGGGGTCTGGGAGGACCCTATGGGGTCTAATGTGGCTTTAGGAGGACTCTATGGGGGTCCTATTGGGGTCTGGGGGTAAACCTGTAGGGCTTAGGGGGTCTAATGTGGCTTTAGGAGGACTCTATGGGGGTCCTATGGGGTGTGGGGGAACCCTATGGGGTCAGGGAAGAGCCAAGGGGGTCAATGTGGCTCTGGGAGGACCCCTGTGGGGGTCCTATGCGTCCCTATGGGTGCTATGAGGATCTCTGGAGGCCCTACGGGGCTCTAGGAGGATCCTATGGGTCTCAATGGGGCACTGGGACAATCTTTAGGGGCCCAATGGGGGTCTGGGAGGACCTCTGAGTGCCCCATGGGTGCCCTGGGAGGACCTTTGGGTACCTATAGGCCTCTGGGAGGACCTTTGGGGGCCCTGGGCGGACCTCTGGGTGCCCTACAGGGCCCCGGGCGGACCTCTGGGTGCCTATAGGGCCCCGGGCGGACCTCTGGGTGCCCTATAGATCTCACCATCCCCGTAGATGCTGTCGGGGTTCAGCTCCAGCGCAGTGCTGGGCAGTGGCTGCAGCAGCTCCTCCTGTGCCCGGCGTCTGCTGCGTGCC
>NW_011217512.1:0-3047 GCF_000146605.3 Meleagris gallopavo | reverse complement strand
AGTTTGAAAGGACTATTACTTAGACTTTTCCCTATAGATATAGTAATGGAGTGACATATGTAATGTAACTTTCATTTCAAATTTTTGAGATCTACTGGGAATATGAATGTTCAGTATATAGAGTCATAATTGCTACAACAAATAACCTCAAAAGCAGTGTGAAATTGTACTAGATCCTATTTTTTATAATTCTTTTCGTAGTACCTATTGTTTTAATTTAAATGCTACTGTATTTTAAAGTTGTATATTCTTGCCCTTCTTTCAGATTCTTCTTGTCTTTAAATTAGAACAAAAGTGTACGAACACAATATTTATTTTGTAGTTTCTTTGCTTTTGCTGGGATCTGAAACTGATAATGCTTTGCTGATGCCTACTCAGAAATAATATGTTCACCTTTCTTATCTTTCTTCATTCTAATACATTTACATTTCTTCTGTGGATTCTATATAGCTCACCATAGCCATATAGCATAGCCATATAGCACCTGTCGTTCTACGCCTTAAATCAGTGACAAAACTCATGCAGTATCATATTTGATGCTAATTCTGTATTTTATTTTGGTCAATTTATGGGAAAGTCAAAGTTCTTACTTCACTACCAGCTTTGCTGTAAACTAACTGAAAATAGATTTTATATTCATCATTATGGAAACAACTGGCACATCTCAAGAGGAGTATTGTGCAGACTAATGAATGTTTCAACTCATCTTGATAATTACAAAATGAATTCTTACTGTAATAAAAAGTTATGAATAGGTCAATAGGCTTTTTATGTAACATTAGATTTCTCATGCATTCTAAAGCAGTACTGAGGCAATATCATGAGTTGTGTGCTAACAGTAATATCAATTTGATATACCAAAAATCTGTATATTCTTACACATAGTAGTTAGTTTGGAAAAAAAATCTGACAGATCAAAATGAAGACAAAACAGTGGATGTGAACACAGTGAGGCAGTGGGTGGTACATCTCAGCAGTGATGGCAGGGACAAAGTGTCACCTCTGCTGTTGCAAATTGTTGAGTGTGGCATGCAGGCTTTTGTTCATGTTTTGTGAAGATGCACAGTTAATGATGGTGACTGTGTTGAAAGAGTGTTTTGTAGCTGAGAATTTGCTCTATCAAATAGTGGTATTTTGCTCTTTGTATGTGTTGTAGTTTCCATGGAAATAAATAGGAGGCATTACTTTAGGAGTGACCAATATATAAAGGATTAGCAAGTGACAGACACACAAAAAAAGTAAAGGAAAATCAAATAGCAAAATAAGCTACGGAATAAGCTATGGAAAAATAAAGACAATACGTACAGAAAAAGCAACTATATCCTCAGTGCATGTACATTTCTGTATTTGGGCATTGTCTACAAATAATCTTTTCAGTTTTGATTAGTACCTTCTGAATTTCTAATCTCTATAAAGATTCATGGCATAAGTGTTCCTTTTTCTGTCTCCTGAAGGCATTTATTTGTCATGTTCTCTACAGAGAAAATGGTGAAGTTTAGAAAGGAAGAACACATTCTTTTCCTGTCCATCAGGTCCAGAGGAACACAATATGGAGCTATTTTAGTTGAGTATTCATTATAAAGGAGAACAGTAGATAACAACTCTCCAGTTCTCTCTCAAAGTGCTGTAGAAAGAAAATACATAGTTGCCAGCTTTACTGAAGAATTTCAGAAGTTTCGGGTACTGACAAAAGGAATAAATTGATCAATTTTCTTGTCATTAGGATTTTGAAACTGTATCTTTTGCTCTCAGGAGCAAAGCTCCTTTGCATACTGGTGTGGAACTTCCTGTGCTCCATTTTATGGCCATTTCCTCTTGCCTGACCCCACAGACCACTGAAAAGAGGTTGGCCATGTCCCTTTGACTCCCATACTTAAGATATTTATAAACATTAATCATATTCCCTCTGAGTCTTCTTTTCTCAAGGCTGATCAGACCCAATTCGCTCAGCCTTTCCTCATAGGGGAGATGCTCCAGGCCCTTTATCATCTTTGTGACCCTCTGCTGGACTCTTTCCATGAGACCCCTGTCTTTTTTGTACCAGGGAGCTCAGAACTGGATATAGAACTCCAGGTGAAGCCTGAACAGGGCAAGGTAGAGAGGAAGGATCATCTCCTTTGACCTGCTGACCATACCCCTTTTAATGCACCCCAGGATCCAACTGGCCTTCTTGATCACCAGGGCACACTGCTGGCTCATGGCCAGCCTGTCATTCATCAGGACCCCTAGGTACTTCTCTGAAGAGCTCCTCTCCAGCAGGTCATGTCCCAGCCTGTACTGATACTTGCAGTTATTCTTTCCCATGTGCAAGACTCTGTGCTTGCTTTTATTAAACCCTCACCTGTTTTATTGCTGCCCAGCTCACCAGTCTGTCCAAGTTCTGCTGAATGACAGCAGTTCCGGTGTGTCAGACATTCCTCCCAGCTTTGTATCATTAGTGTACTTACTGAGAGTGGACACTATCACCTCATCAGGGTTGTTGATGAAGATACTGAACAAGTCTGGACCCAGCACAGACACCTAGGGGTACTCCGCTAGTCGCAGGTCCCCAACCAGACTCTGCACTGTTGTTCAGCTCTCTTCCTGCCAGCAGAACCAAAGGTCTTGCAGCATCCTAGCAGGACAGAGATGTCCTTCTAGCACTGATTGAAGTGACTAAAACTCAGGATAAAATTGGCCCCACTGACCTTGGGAGCACTCCTGAGATAAATTCAAGCCACTGCTTGTATGGGCTCTACTCCCATGTGTAAGATAAGGAGATAATAAGTACATCGCTTGTGGTGGATTCTTCTTCAGGGTATTGCCATCAACATCCATTTTATTTGCCAGGAGATCCTAGTCAGAATGTGGTAGAAGATTCCTGTGCCATTTTATTCAGGCCATGCAATGTTTATCAATCTGAAGTTGCAGTAGTAGTTTTAGCAATTTTCTTAAATGACATAGTGTGGTCTAAAAGAGAGGTCGGAAAAGAGAGGAAATTCAGTTGTTGTGTCAGTGCCATTGTAAGAGATTATTCTTTTACATCATTGTCTCAAAGCTTGCTGGGG
>NW_011217511.1:0-608 GCF_000146605.3 Meleagris gallopavo | reverse complement strand
AGAGATTATTCTTTTACATCATTGTCTCAAAGCTTGCTGGGGACACAGATGAACAAGTCCAGACAAGTCCTGGGCAAGGGTTGTGAAATCCTTTGTTTGAGGGACACAGATGGACAAGGCCATGAACAACGAGAGAGAGATAAGCTGCAGCTTAAATAGCTGTGAAGTGGTCTTTTATGTGGGCTTATCTCAAGGAAGATGGCCATCTCAGGGGGTGCTGTACGACTCTTACCCAAGCGCCCAGGAATGCTACGATGGCAGAAGAAGGATAAAAAGGAAACCTACCGCCATGAGGTTGAGATTTTCTGGGAACAGATTCCTCATGAAGAAGGTTTTCTGGCAACAGATTGCTCACAAAGAAGAGGTTTCTGCCATGAGAAGCCTCACGACCTGCCTCTCTCCCTCCTGGACTTGTTCTGCGCTCTACCACGATGCTGAAGAAGAACAAAGGTGTCTGCCATCAGATTCCTCACCGCGGAATTCCTGCATGCTGACGGATTCTCCTGGGCCTGCTGCCTGAGTCCTGCTCCTTCCTCCCGGATTGGCTCTGCGACTTCTTCCTGCCACCTGCTTGCTGCCCAAGGCCGGCCACGCTGCTGCTCTCCCCC
>NW_011217510.1:0-864 GCF_000146605.3 Meleagris gallopavo | reverse complement strand
GTCGTGGACTCCACCTAGTAGACCACCCCCTCCTCGTCTTGATTGGTCAGCAGCAGCAAGAGACGCTATAAATGCCGGGGATATGAAAATGGTAGAAGCGGTGAGTCAAGCATTCCCTGTGCGGTTTGAAGTAGATAACAGTGGAAATCGACAAGGAATCCACGTACCCATGGGCTGGAAAATTTTATCACAGCTTAGGGCCACAGTTAATGAGAGCGGGCTGCACGGAGAGCCTACTAAGCAGATATTGAACTATATATGGGGCAGCAGTGTATTAGTCCCAGAGGATGTCAAGGTAATTGTCCGAATGATAATGAGTCAGTCAGAGCAGTTGTTGTGGCAAGCCCATTGGCAGAGGCTGTGCGAGATCAGCTCCAATAGCCCAAGGGCTGCCGCAGATCCCCTGTTAGGGTTAACAGTAGAACAATTGATGGGCACAGGTCAATTCGCTGTCCCAGACATGCAGGTCTACTTGGGGCCCGAGGTCTGTTTGGAAGGAATGCGGCTAGCCCGACAGGCAATGGAGATGGTTAAAACATCCACTCCAACTCCCTCGTACATGTCTATAAAGCAGGGTCGTGAGGAGACTTTTGCTGGCTTCACTGACAGAATAACAGAAGCCATAAATAGGGCAGATGTTCCGGAGTGGATGAAGGGCGCCTTGTTACGCCAATGCGCGATGGAAAATTGCAACGCCTCCACTCGGTCTGTCTTAATAACCCTCCCAATAGATGCAACTATCGAAATGATGCTAGACCGAATGAGCAGGGTACCAACAGGCCCCCAGGCATTCTTAGTGGAGGCGTTACGAGAAATAGGCAGTAAGTTGGTGGAGGCGCAAAGCCAAGCCTTTGCTGCTCTCGC
>NW_011217509.1:0-677 GCF_000146605.3 Meleagris gallopavo | reverse complement strand
CTGGACCATCACACAATCGCAGATCAGCCCACAAAAGTTGGCGTTACATACTGATATTCGGACTCTCAACGATGCCCAGAAACTTCTAGGCGATTTACAGTGGCTACGCCCCGTTGTCGGTATCTCCAACGACAATCTTAATGTACTGCGTCCCCTTCTAAAGGGCACCGATCCTGCCGCCTGCGTTTCGGTGACAACAGAGCAGCAGCATCTTATTGAAACTCTCGGGCATCTTATTGCGCCACAGGCCGTCGACCGTCGTGAGCCGTCTCTCCCCATAGATAACACTATCCTAAGTGGCCACAGGCAACTGCTGGGTGCACTGACGCAGTGCAAAAAGAAAAAGGGGGAGAGACCAGACATAAAGGTGCTGGAATGGCTGTTTACGAGCTTGCAACCAAAAACGACAATCCAGCAAGGGATCGATAATCTCGCGGAATTAGTAAGGAAAGGACGTCACAGAGTACTCAGCATCTCTGGGGAAGAGCCAGGAACCATATATTTATCCCTCAAACATGTGGACTTGGACTGGTATCTACAGAATTCGGATGAGCTGGCAGCAAGTTTGCTGACCTCAGGAACAGCCCTGACAGTACGATCTCTCGCTTCCCCAATATTGAAATGGATGTCACAACAACATTGGTTAAGAATACCTAAACGAAGTAAAACTCCTCTAC
>NW_011217508.1:0-998 GCF_000146605.3 Meleagris gallopavo | reverse complement strand
GATAGTTCTAAAACTTTCCATTTCAGCTTTAGTGGGTGAACAGTCTTTTTTTTTCCTCAATAATTTTGTACTGGGAGCATAGTAGAATACTTTTATCTTCTGCCTCAATGATTTTGCCTCATGAGAAGTACTGGAGTCACAATAGAATACTTTTATCTTTTGCCTCAAAACGTGCAAGGACATTTTCCTTAGGTTCCACATACATTGTTTTTAAAAAGTGATTCACTATGGCGTAACAAGCAACGAAAATCTTCCAAACTGGGGAAAAGTGAATTAAAGTGAGTCAAAGGGTTCAGTGATGAAGCTGATGGTGAAAAAGGGGGAAGAAGTAGGTGGGCGCTTGACCACCCTGAATACCACTGAGCATGCCCAAAGGGACATTAGCACATATCTATGAGACCTTGAAAAAGAGTGAATATGTATGCTAAAGTACTGCATATGTATGTCTTAACGGTATAAATGTAGAACCTGATCTCTGAGAGCACGCACCTGCTTGTCAAGTCGCCCAGTGCGCATCTTGAGGAATAAAGGAATGCCACTGTCTAACGCCACATTGGAGTTAGAGAGTTTTCTTCCCAGATTTCAGATGACACTACATCAATAATTATTACCTGTAGATGCTGATTTTGTAACAGCAGTAGGAGCTACTGGCCAACAAGAAAAAGCTTACTTTTTTGAGACCAGCTAAATACAGGCGGGGAAAACAAGTAGGAATACATAAATTCTTGTATATGCTAGGTTCCCCAAAACCATTACTTGGGCAACACTCATTAGAACAAAAGGATCCAGAGATTGAAGTCAATAAAGGAAAATTGGAGCTAAGGGTCGAGGAAGAACAACTGACCGAAAATTTTAAGTTTGGCTTTGACACAAAATGGGAAAAAAAAAAATGTTGAACCCCCAGAAGTTACAGAAATCTTAAATCAGGTATACTGTCATGGTTTCATGATTTTTGGTTATCAGTATTCCACATCATAACATCATGTAATGCACTGGGG
>NW_011217507.1:0-2713 GCF_000146605.3 Meleagris gallopavo | reverse complement strand
AAAATTAAATTTTAATTTTTTTTTTTTTGCTGATATGGATGTTGTGTTCCCATTTGGTCACCAGTGTGGTGGCTGGAGAAGGGGACAACACAACACCACACCACACCACGGGATGCTCCAGCTCACTGCTGGCCATCCAATGCCCGATTGGAACTGCCTGTGGAGGATAACATAGGATTACAGAATCCTATAGTCCTAGAGCCACTGAATGGTTGGGTTGGAAGGTCCCTCAGTGCTCATCCAGTTCCAACCTGCTGCCATGGAGGGATTGAGCGTGCTGCCCAGGGCCCCATCCAGCCTGGCCTTGTGCACCTTCAGGGATGGGGCACCCATTTCTCCGTTTCAGTGCTTCACTGCCCTCTCAGTGGAGAATTTCCCCTTCCTTTTGCACCAAACCTCTCCCATTGCCCATCAGAAATGCCATCCAAGCTGTGGACATGCTCCAGCCAGCTGCACAGCCCTGGTGCAAACGTTGCTCCTGCTGACATTAATTATGTCCTCTTGCTGTAACAAGCACCTTTGTATATTATGCAAGCTCTTTGCCTGTCATCAATGGCCTCAGAGAAAGAGAAAGATGTTTGAATTAACAAAATATTACTGTGATCTTCTCCCTGACAGTATGGAAGCAATAATAATAATAATAATAATAGTGAGTAACTGAGTTTCCTTTAATAATTTAGTAGACTGTAAAAACCTTGATCATTCCACTGACTCTGAGAACAAAATTGTCAAGCTTTGTGCATTCTAAACTGAGATAAAAATGCAAGCAGATTCCATAAGAGAAAAAAAAATGTTTAAAATTGCATTTCAAAAAGCTAATTAAAAACCCAGCCCTCATGCAAGAAGGAGGGCAGGGAGAGTGATCTGTAAAGCAACCCAAGCCACTACTGCCTGGTGTGTGTGCTTTGATGCTCAGCACTGCGTGGAGACCTGCATCCAGCCCTAGCAGCACGGGCGAGCAGGGGCAAGGATGCTTTGTGGGGAAGGTCACCCCTATGTAGAGCTCATGCCTGAGCTTGATTCTGTAAGTCATATGACATGCCCAAGGAAGTGCCTGAAGAGGCATCAGGAAGGCCTGGCATCCTCCCCCTCAGTGCTCTTTGGAAGGAAGAAAGGAAGGAAGAAAGGAAACGTCCTCTGGACAGAATGGAAGAAGCCTTAGAGAGAATCACCATATCAACACAATAAGGAAAGTACTGAGACATCTTGGAAACAGCAGGATGGCGACTGACTAGCACAAGACAGCACATGAATCAACAAGTGTCAGAATGTAATTAACAAATGTAAATCTTTGGTAAGATTGTGAACCTGGAGTACCCAGCCAATGGGAAAACAGGGGAGGGGGTGGGCATGGGGGATACAAGGTACAAAAGCTGTATTATTGTGTCCATAGGCGCGCTCCTGCTTGCAGGATGCCCACCATTGCAATTGCGAATAAAATCTGCTTTTATCAGAGATAACATCTGGACAAAATTATTTGTATATTTTCAACAAAGAGTATTAGAGCTTGTGATCTGCACCAGCCAAGGCAGATGGGTGTCGGCACGAGAACACCCTCCTGCACCACCTACCCCACCGCAGCTCGTAAGCTGAACTCTCAGAGTGAGAGAGAGAGAGAGAGAGAGAGACATGGGCCAGAGACTCCTGTCATAAATAGCGTGTTCCTTGCGAATGGGGCAGGGGAGGGTACAGGACATTGGAAGCGAGAATAGCCTTCATCTGCAGAGATCTAGGAAAGCAAATATCCCAGTCTTAGTGTAGGAAGCCTCTGGGGAGTGGAGGTGAAACTGAAATATGTTAGTAGCATTTGTAATGATGAAAATTTGGAAAGTGAAAAAGAGGTTTAGGAAAGGCACAGGCTGAGGAAGGCAAAGATGAGCAAGGTGTAACAGGGTTGTCAGGACTGAGAAGACAGGTGAGGGATCTGGAAAAATTGATTGAGGAACAGATAGTAATGAAAGAAGGAACCTGGGAAGAACAATAGCAGCTGCTACTGTTGCTGCACTAGAGCAGGGCCCGAGGGCTCAGAGATTCCCAAGGGGAAGAGGTAGGGGGGACCCGGAAGGGCCCAGGGAGGGTTCTGTCCCCACTGGACTGAAAGCAGTGTGCAAATAGCAGAGAAATGGGACATTGGTGGAGAAGCTGTCCCAAGCTGAGTGGGGGGAGGGAACCGTCTCTGATCGCAGAATCTGGATGACTAGAACCTGGGCAGTCTACCCTAGCAGACCCATTGGTTAAATTGCAGCTAGGGGAGCAGGGTAAAGAGGTTAATTTTCTGGTGGATGCCGGTGCCTCTTACTCTCTGCTACTGATATAGGTTGGTTTGCTTAGCAATAGGGATTAGTACGTTAGCTTAAGAACCAATATATTAGTTTAGCAAAAGGAATCCGTAAGTGATAGTTCTAAAACTTTCCATTTCAGCTTTAGTGGGTGAACAGTCTTTTTTTTTCCTCAATAATTTTGTACTGGGAGCATAGTAGAATACTTTTATCTTCTGCCTCAATGATTTTGCCTCATGAGAAGTACTGGAGTCACAATAGAATACTTTTATCTTTTGCCTCAAAACGTGCAAGGACATTTTCCTTAGGTTCCACATACATTGTTTTTAAAAAGTGATTCACTATGGCGTAACAAGCAACGAAAATCTTCCAAACTGGGGAAAAGTGAATTAAAGTGAGTCAAAGGGTTCAGTGATGAAGCTGATGGTGAAAAA
>NW_011217506.1:0-773 GCF_000146605.3 Meleagris gallopavo | reverse complement strand
GTCAAGAGAAGGGAAACTTCAAGACATCTGTCAGAACTGCAATCCAACTTCTCCGTGTAGGACAATTTCTTACACGTTTCTGTGATAATTTATGTCTAGCAATTCCCAAAATGGAACAGTAACAATCCTGAAGCAGAGATGACAGGCTTGGCTTATTTCAAGATCAGGACGCGATCTTGATTAACAGCCCCAGTACGGCTTACCAGAAAGGGCTGCTAACAGTGAAGTTGCTGTCTCTTCCAGGTAGCACTCTGTGTGTCAGAAGGTGGATATTGTTAAGATTGGAACGGCAACAGCTCCACGTTTGCCCTGTGTTTGTCTGCACCTTCCAGACAGAGCAGGAAGGAAAACCTGAACCTGCACTCCAGCAGTCCAGCTTCCTCCAAGCTCCTGGTGCCCGGATGCCCTGAAGCAGCAGTGGGCAGGAGCAAGGCCAGCACAGCACTCCTGTTTGTCTTCCAGCTCTTGGGACAGCTATGAATTAAACTTACATCCTTTTCCCCCCTCACCAAACCGCATGCATTTTTTCCAACAGAACTAGGCTCTCACTTCTGACTGTTTTGCCATGAAGGCAGGAAGCCAACAGCAAGGTTTATAAAAATCTCAAGGTTATGGATGGCAAGCGCTTCATCAGAAAACCGTCAGCTGTCGTCCTGCTGTGGAGGTAGCTCTTCTGGCAAGCACATTTCTCATGCTTTGTATTAGGAACAGAACTCTTGCAGCTGGTGGGATCTGGACCTTGCTCTAGAGACTCCCTTGGATGTTGTCTTGTT
>NW_011217505.1:0-557 GCF_000146605.3 Meleagris gallopavo | reverse complement strand
GGAGAGGATCCAGAGCAGATTCACTCTCTTAGTCAGAGAAGGGGAGCTTGGCTCCTAGACCCCATTTAGGAGCTGGCTACCAGTGGGGAAGGATCTCTTTCTGGAGATCCCTCCTGCTGGAGCTTTCCAGGGAGCCCAGGACCAGGGCAAGCCCTTTGTCTATTCTTTTTGGTGTAATAACCTGCTTAGCCAAACTCTCTTGTGTACTTCTTAATGATAACACCTGTATAACCATTGATTATACAGAAGACAAAGGAGATTAAACGAGAACTTAAGTCAGAGGAAAGCATTCCAACTCAGTGCTCCATCACAACATTGTTTATTGGAAGAGTCACAGGACAACAACTAAGACGTATAACTTCAGAACTACATTAAATTACACGGTAAGCCACGTAAAAGGTCTGCGAGTGCTGGTTTCTGAGGGACCTTTCCCGGCGTGGACTTCTTGGCTTTGAACTGCTCCAGCTCTTGGGCTGTTGATTCGCCCCTCGGTGAACATAACTGGCCTGGTCTGATGCCGTGTGGATGCAGGAGGGCGCGGACGTGGCGTCGTGTCC
>NW_011217504.1:0-797 GCF_000146605.3 Meleagris gallopavo | reverse complement strand
CTGCTGCCGCTTCTGGCCCCGGCTGAAGCCGGGTTGCATCCATTCCCCTCCCCGCGGAGGCTCCACCTGCAGCAGCAGCAGGAGGCTGTCCTGCGTACACCTGCGGGCAGCAGGCTGGCAGTGCTTGCTGCCTTTTCCCTCCTTCTGATACATGGACGTGCACAAGTGCTGCTGCAACAGAGTCCACCATCTGAGTGCTCACGAGGTCTGCAGTGCGTGCTGCAGTCGACAAAGATCTGGAGAGGATCCAGAGCAGATTCACTCTCTTAGTCAGAGAAGGGGAGCTTGGCTCCTAGACCCCATTTAGGAGCTGGCTACCAGTGGGGAAGGATCTCTTTCTGGAGATCCCTCCTGCTGGAGTTTTCCAGGGAGCCCAGGACCAGGGCAAGCCCTTTGTCTGTTCTTTTTGGTGTAATAACCTGCTTAGTCAAACTCTCTTGTATACTTCTTAATGATAACACCTGTATAACCATTGATTATACAGAAGAATAAGGAGATTAAACGAGAACTTAAGTCAGAGGAAAGCATTCCAACTCAGTGCTCCATCACAACATTGTTTATTGGAAGAGTCACAGGACAACAACTAAGACGTATAACTTCAGAACTACATTACATTACACGGTAAGCCACGTAAAAGGTCTGCGAGTGCTGGTTTCTGAGGGACCTTTCCCGGCGTGGACTTCTTGGCTTTGAACTGCTCCAGCTCTTGGGCTGTTGATTCGCCCCTCGGTGAACATAACTGGCCTGGTCTGATGCCGTGTGGGAATGGCAGGAGGCGCGGACGTGGCGTCGTGTCC
>NW_011217503.1:8464-9761 GCF_000146605.3 Meleagris gallopavo | reverse complement strand
CTGCAGATGGAGCTGAAGAATCCCCAGTCCCAGCGGGAGTGGGGGTCGCTGTGGGAGGACGACACCCCGAGAGCAGGAGGAGTGGAGGCAGCAGCAGAGCTCCCCAGAGCCGGAGGGCTCCCAGATGGGACGCTGGGTTTTGCCTTCAGGGACAAACTGGCAGCACCGCTGCTGCTGTTCGCTGCAAGGCCTGCAGTGAGGAAATGGATGAGAACCTCACAATGGCACACCTGCCGTGCTGAAACACGGCTGCATCTCAATACTGCAGAAGAAAACTCATCGACGCCTGTCTAATCGCTGGTTCTTTATGCAGAAACTTACTTGGGAACCCAGCGCTTGGGGCTTGCTGTCCTCCCAGTCCAAGAGAAGGCAACGCTTGGGCGGCCGCATTCTTTCTCCGAGACGGCTGAAAAAGTTCCAAATACATCCATGAAAACTACATTCCAACACAGGCAAGTATCTCTCAATCCACGCTTAGAGCAAAAACCACTGCGTGCCGTCCAGCTGAACGTAACTCTGAGAAACTTGATCAAACGCTGGCCACCAGCAGCTGCAGCTTTAAACAAAGCTCTCAGGCTGCTGTCTGCAAACACCCCAGAAGCAGGAAGCAAAAAGTAACGGCAGCCACCAACAGCTCCTGGAGCTCTCATTCTCCTCTCACTTGCTCTGGTTTGTGCCATGACCCCATCTGTATCACTGCTTTGGCTCAGTCTGCTCTCTGAGCGCTGAACAATCACCGCTGAAGTCGGAACCCCGAGCTCTGCCTAAACGTGAATCCTAAGAAAAACCCTCGCTCAAGATTTAAGAGAAAAGCAATATCAGGAACAGAAATATTTTACCTTTCCTTAACACTTACCATTGATGCTTTTCCCGAGGCATTTAAAGCCTTCAGCTCCTGCAGCTTGTTTACCCATTGCTGCACGTAGTGACCGACAGCGTTTGTCTAAACGTGGGAAAACACAAACATGCTTTTATTAAGCACGGCTTTTGGTTTTTTGTTTTTGTTTTTGTTTTTGTTTTTTTCCCTATCTTTAAAAGAGGGAGCAAGAGTGATCTGTCCTACCGCAAGGAAATTTCAGACTGGACAATTCAGGTCTTGCCCCACTTTATGAACAGAACCTCATGCTTTGGAAGCATGCATGATTTGTACCTGCATAATCGGTGAGGCCTGTGTCATGCAGTTATCAGAAAGAAGAAGGGAGAATCACAGACCTGTTTGAGTCAGAAGGGACCTTTAAAGCCATCTGGCCCAACTCCCCCGCAATGACAGGGACACCGACAGCCAGACCAGGTTGCT
>NW_011217503.1:0-865 GCF_000146605.3 Meleagris gallopavo | reverse complement strand
TTTCATCCAGCTAGTCATCTGGAACTTGTTTTATCTTCTCGCTTCAGGGGAATCACAAGTACAAATTCATCAGTTTTACAAGTACCTCAAATATCAAAGTGATAACGAGCGTTGGAAGTTAATTGCATAGAGCCAATTAGCTTCTAATTCAGTAAGTCAGCTTACGGGAGGCGGACTGTTGGCAGCCAAAGAGCCAATCCAGTTCCTGGCTACAGCAGAAAACTTGCACTGTGCCAGCTGGGTCTTGCCTGGAGCTTGCCTCTGATTTACTCCTAAGATACAGAAACATAATGTGGAATGCTGAACTTAAGTAGAGTTTATTCCAGCAACGCCCAGAAATCCTTGACTTTCTCTTCTTTTTACACTTTTATTTGCTTTTTATTTTTAGAAAAGAAAAAAAAAAAAGAAGCCTAGGGAAAAGGGAGGGGCTTTTTTTTTCTTGTTTTCTTTTAAGAATCCTTCCTGCAGTAAAGGCTTGGGAGAAGTTGCAGTTGTACTGCACAGTTCACTGATAAATTGAAAGGAAGAGGTCTACATGTTTTATGTTCATTATTTCCTAGAACTTCTCAAACATGTAATTAACGTATGGTAATGAAACACTTTCTGTGCTCTACACCTCATGCTGCTGTGACTGCTGAAAAGTGTATGTCAAAATCAGGAAGGAAGAAGAGCATTTGTAAATATTGCCACAGGCACAGACACTGAAATCTGCTGGGGCATCAGAAGCAGCTGCATTCCACCATTCAGAAGCAGATTGTTTATCAGACACCCAGTTTGAAGCCCAGTGACTCTGCGAGTCATCTGTGTGTGTCTTGAAAAGCAGGGAAAGAAACAGATGACACCAACCTTTTCTCTGCAGATTAGA
>NW_011217502.1:0-524 GCF_000146605.3 Meleagris gallopavo | reverse complement strand
CTTATGGGGGCTTATGGGGGCACATGGGGGCTTATGGGGTCACATGGGGGCTTATGGGGGCACATGGGGGCTTATGGGGGCTTCAGGGGGCTTATGGGGTCCTATGGGGGCTTATGGGGGCACATAGGTCTTATGGGGTCCTTATGGGGTCCTATGGGGGCTTATGGGGGCACATAGGTCTTATGGGGTCCTTATGAGGTCTTATGGGGTCACATGGGGGCACATGGGGACTTATGGGGGCTTATGGGGGCTTATGGGGGCACATGGGGTCCTATGGGGGCTTATGGGGTCATATGGGGTCACATAGGGTCTTATGGGGTCCTTATGGGGTCTTATGGGGTCACATGGGGGCTTATGGGGGCACATGGGGACTTATGGGGGCTTATGGGGTCTTATGGGGTCCTATGGGGGATTATGGGGTCCTATGGGGTCCTATGGGGGCTTATGGGGGCTTCAGGGGGCACATGGGGTCCTATGGGGGCTTATGGGGGCACATAGGTCTTATGGGGTCCTTATGAGGTCTT
>NW_011217501.1:0-544 GCF_000146605.3 Meleagris gallopavo | reverse complement strand
CATGTGCCCCCATAAGCCCCCATAAGCCCCCATAAGACCCCATAAGCCCCCATGTGACCCCATAAGCCCCCATGTGACCCCATAAGACCCCATAAGGACCCCATAAGGACCCCATAAGACTTATGTGACCCCATAAGCCCCCATAAGACCCCATAAGACCCCATAAGACCCTATGTGACCCCATTAGCCCCCATAGGACCCCATAGGACCCCATAATCCCCCATAGGACCCCATAAGACCCCATAAGCCCCCATAAGACCCTATGTGACCCCATAAGCCCCCATAGGACCGCATAAGCCCCCATAAGCCCCCATAAGACCCTATGCGACCCCATGTGACCCCATGTGACCCCATAAGCCCCCATGTGACCCCATAAGCACCCAAAAGCCCTCATAAGCCCCCATGTGACCCCACAAGACCTCATAAGGACCCCATAAGACCTATGTGCCCCCATAAGCCCCCATAGGACCCCATGTGCCCCCATGTGACCCCATAAGGACCCCGTAGGACCCCATGTGCCCCCATAAGCCCCCATAAGCCCCCA
>NW_011217500.1:0-356 GCF_000146605.3 Meleagris gallopavo | reverse complement strand
GTTCGCGCGCCTCGGTTGGCTGTCTCGCGTGCCCTTTACGCTTGTCCCCGCCCTTTTGGCGGCTCCGCTCTCGTCGGCCCGGTGCTTATCGGGGATCAGAGACTTTGCGCGCGCCTCTGGGCGCGCGGGGATACGACCTGGGGGGAGCCGGTGGGCGCCTCCGCGAAGGGAATCTGTGCCCTCTAAGTGCTGCGTCCCTGCGGCGGGGAAACGAGGCCTGCAGAACAGGCCCCGGGTATTAGGGATTGCCCTTGTCAACTGTTTACGGTCATGGGCAACTCACATCAATTGTAGTGCCTCCTGTAGTTGATCAGGTTGGTCAGTTCCAATGCTCTCATCCTCCAGCTCAGCTTGGA
>NW_011217499.1:0-375 GCF_000146605.3 Meleagris gallopavo | reverse complement strand
CCCCAACTCTCTTGGTACATTCTTGCAACCGTCTCCCACCTGCCATGTTTTGGTTTCCACGGGACACTCAGAACCCCTGAGAGGAGAGAGCGAGTGGCGTGTGCACGTCAAGAAGTTTCTCCTACTTGAGATGGAGCAACCACCCTTTAAGAAGAGGCGGCTGACGGGCAATGACATCGAGCCCATGGAGGTGGACCCGCCTGGCAGTGACACGGAGCCAATGGAGGTGGATCTGCCTCCGGAGGATGACATGATGGAGGTGGATCCACCTCCGCTGCTGCAGACCAGCCACCGCAGCACCACTGCCAGGCCGATCAGAAAGAGGTTGCGCCCCAGGGATCGCCGGGGCGCCAGGATCCGTCCACCTCCATCCAA
>NW_011217498.1:0-900 GCF_000146605.3 Meleagris gallopavo | reverse complement strand
AGAAGAGGCGGCTGACGGGCAATGACATCGAGCCCATGGAGGTGGACCCGCCTGGCAGTGACACGGAGCCAATGGAGGTGGATCTGCCTCCGGAGGATGACATGATGGAGGTGGATCCACCTCCGCTGCTGCAGACCAGCCACCGCAGCACCACTGCCAGGCCGATCAGAAAGAGGTTGCGCCCCAGGGATCGCCGGGGCGCCAGGATCCGTCCACCTCCATCCAAACGGCCGCCTCGACGCCGGTGCTGATGCTCCCACCCCGTAAGTTTGCCCTCATCCAGGAGAGCCCCAGCTCAGGGCCACCCTGTGGGCTCACACAGAGCCTCCATTTCCTGGTCGTTCTTCTTTTCACAGCCAAGGCTCCGACGAGTCTGTCTTTCCCATCCCCTTGTCCCTTCCCAAGTCCTCTCATCTCTTCTTCACTGAATCCTGAGGAAGAGAGCGGGGCAGGGACTGCCATCCTCTGAGCTGCTGTGAGGAGGCAGCAGAACAAGTTCAGCAGAGGGACCTCGACTTCTGGGGACACTGAACAACGTAGAGGCACAAGGATCCTGTAAGTTTACCGTTACCCAGGAGAGCCCCAACTCAGGGCCATCCCATGGGCTCACATGGACCTCCATTTCCTGGTAATTCATCTTTTCACAGCTGAGGCTTCCATGAGCCCCTCCTTCCTGTCCCACTCCCTCATCCCTCCCCAGGGGGAGTGGAGGGGTCAGAGAAGTGACAGAGGCAGCTGCTGGTGTGAAGAAGCAGACTTTGGTTTGGACAGGAAGAAGTCCTGAACTTCAGCAGGAAGATGCAGCCCAGATGCTTCACTTGGACTTTTTGTTCAAGAGTCAACGGTTAATCAACAGTCAATTTAAAATAGAAATACAAAATAATAAAAAAGTAAAAAAAA
>NW_011217497.1:0-779 GCF_000146605.3 Meleagris gallopavo | reverse complement strand
CACCAAGCCCAGAGCACCTTAGCGAGCGTGTTAAACAAGACACGTCAGGGATCAACGTACCTCGGCACAGAGACTAAGCGTTGGATATTGGCATCCACCTCTGGCTGCGGTTTCCTGCTGCTTCCACCAAGAGCCTGGCTAAAGTCCTGGCACCGCTCGCGAGGGCCGTAGTGCCACGCTGCAAGCGTTTGGGCACAGGACAACAAACGCAGAGACCACCGTCCGGTAGGGACAGCAGTGTCACTTACCCCGCTCCAGGGATCAGGGCACAGCCAACGCAGCAACTCAGGGGGGGCCACAAGGCCAACAGCATCTGGCGGTGGACTCGGCAAATATAGAAGGAATGAAGATACCTTAATGTGCAATAAGGTCCAAGCCTTTCCGAAGAACTGGACACGTTCAGTATAGGAACATGGGCAGCCCAAAATGGCTACTGCATCTGGTGGTGCAGACGCCAATCCTAGAAAGAAAAAAGAAACCTTCACATACAGCACTGAACAACGTCACGTGGAAAAGAATTCTGGTGAATTGAGAAAACCCAACTCATGGACAGCTCTCAGCACAAGCTTGTTTGGGAGCCTACCTCTTCTATCGGCATCAGACATGGTCAGAAGGGTGCATTTGGATCCAGGAAACTCCAACTAAGCGCCAACGGGCAACATGGAAAAAAAAAGAAGAAAAACAGAACAAAAAGGGTAGAAAACGCTGTTGAATCCAAACAGAAAAGACGACAACGTTGGCACATGGCACTGACATTCCATCAGCACAGGGGAGACCTG
>NW_011217496.1:0-759 GCF_000146605.3 Meleagris gallopavo | reverse complement strand
TAGGAACATGGGCAGCCCAAAATGGCTACTGCATCTGGTGGTGCAGACGCCAATCCTAGAAAGAAAAAAGAAACCTTCACATACAGCACTGAACAACGTCACGTGGAAAAGAATTCTGGTGAATTGAGAAAACCCAACTCATGGACAGCTCTCAGCACAAGCCTGTTTGGGAGCCTACCTCTTCTATCAGCATCAGACATGGTCAGAAGGGTGCATTTGGATCCAGGAAACTCCAACAAAGAGCCAACGGGCAACATGGAAAAAAAAGAAGAAAAACAGAACAAAAAGGGTAGAAAACGCTGTAGAATCCAAACAGAAAAGACGACAACGTTGGCACATGGCACTGACATTCCATCAGCACTGGGGAGACCTGAAGATGGGGAAAGGAAAAGCACCCAGTGAAAGCAACGTGAGCACGAGGGACGTCCGACACCAAGCCCAGAGCACCTCAGCGAGCATGTTAAACAGGACACGTCAGGGATCAACGTACCTTGGCACAGAGACTAAACGTTGGATATTGGCATCCACCTCCGGCTGCGGTTCCCTACTCTGTCCACAACGACATTGCCTGAAGTACTGACACCACTCGCAAGGGCCACACTTCCACGCTGCAAGCGTTTGGGCACAGGACAACAAAAGCAGAGACCGCCTTCTTGTAGGGAGGCCAATGTCACTTACACAGCTCAAGGGATCAGGGCACAGCCAAAGCAGCAACTTGGGGGGGGCACACATCGGAGAAAAGCAGCCGGCTGAAGTGGC
>NW_011217495.1:11623-12117 GCF_000146605.3 Meleagris gallopavo | reverse complement strand
TGCACGATGCTCTGCGACACTGGGCAGCTTGATCATGGCTCAGCAGTGGGATCAGATGAGGAGAAGGTGAGAAGAAAATCAAGGATGGGAGGGAACTATAAAACACAGTCGGTGCATGTCCACGCAGTCTTGCAGACCCAGAGCTTCCCAAGTTGTTTCCGATTCTGTAGCATTTGTGTGCTGCAGGGTGAGCAAAAGGTCCTGCAGTTTGATTCTTCTGCAAGAGCCAGTGAGCTGCAAATCAAGCAGTACTGCCTGACATTGGTCAGGGTGAGCTCGTCCTGCCACAGCGTGATGATGACAGTGTTAGGGAGCAGCCAAGGCATCAAAATGCATCAAAAAGCCCAGAAACGCATCACAAAGCCACAGCCAGGAAGCTTGGGATTATCATGAGCAGCATCCAGGATGCTAGAGAGTATTTGCTCCCAGACCAAATGGTAGCTGCAGACATCCCAAAGGCAGACAAAACGGGAACAAGCCTGGAGCTCTGCTTC
>NW_011217495.1:2282-3318 GCF_000146605.3 Meleagris gallopavo | reverse complement strand
ATCGTAAGGAAGGCTTAAGGAATAGATTTTAATCCATAGGATAGATGTAAAGAAAAAAATGTAGAAAACATTCCATTTAACAAGTATGTTTTGTTTTTTGGATTTTTTATATATAACTTTGTTAAGCAGAAACTTTGAAAGATTGGGGAATCCTTATCAACATGAAGTACTTCTAATAATTTTGACTGGTTCAGTGAGAGGAGGCCATTTCTGGCTGCATTAAA
This sequence comes from Meleagris gallopavo, assembly GCF_000146605.3. Classification (NCBI taxonomy): domain Eukaryota; kingdom Metazoa; phylum Chordata; class Aves; order Galliformes; family Phasianidae; genus Meleagris; species Meleagris gallopavo. The sequence goes on along the minus strand of NW_011217495.1, from coordinate 3,094 downwards.
TATAAAACCAAAGCCAGGTGTCTTTGCTGCATGCCAAGGCAGGTAGAAATCCCATGCTGCCTGAAAAAGAATTGACACTGATTCTGGCCTCCTGTTCTGGGCAGACGTGCTTGAAGTGCTTGAAGAGATGCTTCAAACGGCCTCAAATGCTTCAAATGCTTGTGAGCCAAAACTTTGAGCATATTTGATGGATATGATGAAGGTTTTAATACTGAGATGCTTTAGGATTTTGAATTTTTCTTATGATCCGAGATCAGAAACTCAGGTAGTCTCTTGCCTGTGAAACAATCCCCTCTTCCTGCTGAAGCTTATCAGGGATTTCTTAGGTGATGACTGAGAGAAATAAAGGCTAAGCAGAGATAAGCCTTGTTGCTCATCTTGTGTTTGACTGTCCCACCTGGTTGTGTGTGACACTGTACGCCATGAGATATGAATTAGAAAAAAGTTATCATGAAGTTTGTCAAAAAACATTGCTTCATTCAAGTCTGGACTTACGGGCAGTGACAGGTGACAGGACGAGGGAAAATGGCCTCGAGTTGTGCCAGGGGAGGGTTAGGCTGGATATCAGGAGACACTTCTCTACAGAAAGGGCTGCTAAGCACTGCAATGGGCTGCACAGGGAGGTGGTTGAGTCACCATCCCTGGCTGTGCTTAAAAGCCCTTTGGATGTGGTGCTCAGGACATGGTTTAGCAGAGGGCTGTTAGAGTTAGGGTAGGATGGTTGGGTCGTGCTTGGACTCGATGATCTTTAAGGTCTTTTCCAAGCTGAGTGATTCTCTGATTCTATGATTCTATTCTGTGATCCATAGTAG
>NW_011217495.1:0-711 GCF_000146605.3 Meleagris gallopavo | reverse complement strand
AAAATGATTGAAGTAGAGACACAAGTTACCCAGCTGTTACGTTGAAAAGGTCAAGTTTCCACCTTAGCAGCTCACCTGCTGCTGTTGTCACAACTGCATTGTCCACTTGAACTGCGGGCTTGGATGGGACCTTGTGAACAGCACTCTGTTGGCAGACTTGGGAGTGTTTTCCCACAGGTAGTTATCCCTGGTCAGTAGAAGAAGAACAGAATTCATACATGTGTGCACATATTATAAACACAGTCATTATATAGTGATATAAATCACATAAATTGTATATAATTATCTATTATACATACATGAAATAGACATGAATATAGACAAAAACTAAAAATCCATAAATATTTCTGTGCATATTTAGATACAGGAATGCGTTCTACTAGAGGCACTGATCAAGCAGGCATTTAATGCACCTTGCTTTGGCTGTTTCAGCAGGTCTGCATCAGAATCCTGACTGTAAGTGACATCTGTGAGTGTCTTGAGAAGGATAGCTCAAATCTTGTATCATGCACGAGCATGGAGAAGCTGATTTCCTCTTGATTCACTCTTGATTTTTCAGTGCATAGTAGTCAGATGGAAGAGAAAATGGAGTCCAAATGTCCTGATTTGAGAACACAGCTGTTCTGGGTTCTAGCAAACGGAGAGAAAATGGAGAAACAGACACTCCCAGAACTCTTTTGTGAGCACTTGTCTCAGGAAGGCTGTATCATA
>NW_011217494.1:0-919 GCF_000146605.3 Meleagris gallopavo | reverse complement strand
CTGCTGGGAATTTAGCCATCTTCTGCATCTCCTTCTTCTCCTGATCTCTGTCCTACCTCCGTTTGACACAGATACACATTCCAACTCTAATACTTTGACTCACATGAAAAGGAGAGCCAAAAGAAGGGCAAAATGATTGAAGTAGAGACACAAGTTACCCAGCTGTTACGTTGAAAAGGTCGAGTTTCCACCTTAGCAGCTCACCTGCTGCTGTTGTCACAACTGCATTGTCCACTTGAACTGCGGGCTTGGATGGGACCTTGTGAACAGCACTCTGTTGGCAGACTTGGGAGTGTTTTCCCACAGGTAGTTATCCCTGGTCAGTAGAAGAAGAGCAGAATTCATACATATATGCACATATTATAAACACAGTCATTATACAATGATATAAATCACATAAATTGTATATAATTATCTATTATACATGCATGAAATAGACATGAATATAGACAAAAAATTAAAAATCCATAAATATTTCTGTGCATATTTAGATACAGGAATGCGTTCTACTAGAGGCACTGATGAAGCAGGCATTTAATGCACCTTGCTTTGGCTGTTTCAGCAGGTCTGCATCAGAATCCTGACTGTAAGTGACATCTGTGAGTGTCTTGAGAAGGATAGCTCAAATCTTGTATCATGCACGAGCATGGAGAAGCTGATTTCCTCTTGATTTCACTCTTGATTTTTCAGTGCATAGTAGTCAGATGGAAGAGAAAATTGGAGTCCAAAATGTCCTGATCTGAGAACACAGCTGTTCTGGGTTCTAGCAAACGGAGAGAAAATGGAGAAACAGACACTCCCAGAACTCTTTTGTGAGCACTTGTCTCAGGAAGGATGTATCATAACAAGCCCAAAACTAATGGAAGAAGAAATAGGCTTTCTAGCTGTGTCTTCATCCTTGGCATAACTGATTCTGTCT
>NW_011217493.1:0-679 GCF_000146605.3 Meleagris gallopavo | reverse complement strand
TCGATCAATCCATCGATCAATCAATTAATCCATCAATCCATCAATCTATAAATCAATCAATCAATTAATCCATCGATCAACCCATCAACCTATCAATCGATCAATTAATCCATCAATCAATCCATCGATCAATCAATTAATCCATCGATCAATCCATCGATCAATCAATTAATCCATCAATCCATCAATCTATAAATCAATCAATCAATTAATCCATCTATCAACCCATCAACCTATCAATTAATCCATCGATCAATTCATCGATCAATCAATTAATCCATCAATTAATCCATCGATCAACCCATCAATCTATCAATCAATCAATTAATCCATCAATCAATCCATCGATCAATCAATTAATCCATCAATCAATCCATCGATCAATTAATTAATCCATCAACCCATCAATCTACAAATCAATCAATCAATTAATCCATCGATCAATCCATCAATTAATCAATTAATCCATCAATCCGTCAATCTATAAATCAATCAATCAATTAACCCATCGATCAACCCATCAATCCATCAATTAATCCATTCATCAATCAGCCCATCACTCAGTAATTAATCAATCCGTCAACCCGTAATTAATTAATCCATCCATATCTGTAATTACTGTAATTACTCTGTAATTAATCAATCCCCCAATCTATACCCGAATCGATCCCCCCCCCTC
>NW_011217492.1:0-410 GCF_000146605.3 Meleagris gallopavo | reverse complement strand
GGGTGTCTATGGGGCACCAAGGGGTGTCTATGGGGCTCTGTGGGGCACTATAGGGCGTCTATGGGGCTCTGTGGGGCACTATAGGGCGTCTATGGGGCCCTATAGGGTGTTTATGAGGCACTATAGGGTGTCTATGGGGTATCTATAGGGCACTATAGGGCACTATAGGGCGTCTATGGGGCACTGTGGGGCACTATAGGGCGTCTATGGGGCCCTATAGGGTGTCTATGAGGCACTATAGGGTGTCTATGGGGTATCTATAGGGCACTATAGGGCGTCTATGGGGCACTGTGGGGCACTATAGGGCGTCTATGGGGCACTGTGGGGCACTATAGGGCGTCTATGGGGCACCAAGGGGTGTCTATGGGGCACCAAGGGGTGTCTATGGGGCTCTGTGGGGCACTATAGGG
>NW_011217491.1:0-450 GCF_000146605.3 Meleagris gallopavo | reverse complement strand
AGACCCCATAGGGACCCCATAAATAGAGACCCCATAAATAGAGACCCCGTAGAGACCCCATAGAGACCCCATAAATAAAGACCCCATAGGACCCCATTGAGACCCATTGTGCCCATGAAGATCCATAGAGACCCTATAGTGCCCCATAGACACCCTGTAGTGCCCCACAGTGCCCCATAGAGACCCTATGGCGCCCCATAGACGCCCTATAGTGCCCCACAGTGCCCCATAGACGCCCTATAGTGCCCTATAGATACCCCATAGACACCCTATAGTTCCCCATAGACACCCTATAGTGCCCCACAGTGCCCCATAGGCGCCCTATAGTGCCCCACAGAGCCCCATAGACACCCCTTGGTGCCCCATAGACACCCTATAGGGCCCCATAGACACCCTATAGTGCCCCACAGTGCCCCATAGGCGCCCCACAGTGCCCTATAGGTACCCCAT
>NW_011217490.1:0-808 GCF_000146605.3 Meleagris gallopavo | reverse complement strand
GGGTCCCACGAGCCCAGCTCTCAGCTCCTTCCTCCTAAGGCTTCCCGTGCTGACGCTGGGATCCCGAGTTTCCTCGACCTCTGCAGATCCACTCTATTCTCGCTCCCGATGTTTTCTTTTCGTCCCCATTCGCAACCAGCGCTGTGTTTCCGTTCTGATGACAGGCGGGGGGAGGAGCAGTGCGGGGGATGTGTTCTCCTGCCGGCACTTCTCTGCTTTGGCTGGAGCAGATCACAAACTTTAATCGTTTAACTCACGGTTCTTCTTTAAACTTGTGCTGATTTTTGTTTTCGATGTTGTTTTGTTTTTCACAGTTCCACTCTTTGTCCCCTCAACTACGCTTCCACGTCCCATTCATAACTCCACTTCCATGCAGCATGAATGTTTGCACTTCCATGTAGCATTAACATTTACACTTTCAGATGCCATACACATTTACCAGTCACAGAGAGAGTGACAACAACCAGTACAGTTTATCCTAAAGATCCTTCCTCTCCCCAGGTTATCAGTGGGAATGAGCCTTCCCATTCACCTGATTCCAGGTTCTTTGCTAGTATCGCCGTTTTTCCATTAGTATTCACTCTTTCCCAATTAACTGAAACGAAATGAGGGCTATTGGTTGTCCTCTGTATTCACGCCCTTGATTTAAAAAGTTCAGTACACGCGTAGTTTCAGCGAGCCTTCCGGCTGGAAGTGCCTTCTGCATTCCCTCTGTTTGGCTGAAGTAGCACAGGTGTAAGGATGCTATGGGTGTGCTCAGCTCTGGCTTCTCTCGTAATTCTGTAACCCTGTAATCCTTTCTGGGATA
>NW_011217489.1:0-1254 GCF_000146605.3 Meleagris gallopavo | reverse complement strand
AAAGAGTGCAAGGGAAAAACCTCTCTAATAAGGCACCTGGAAGTTCGAGGAGTGACTGATGTGGTGCACTTACGGAGAACGTTACAGTAAGCGGGGAACCATCCTTGCTGGACTGCGCAGAAAAAACCCCCCTCTCGCAGGTAGTGCAGTAAGCTGAATTCGCAGTTCTCGGCATCGAAATCGCACTCCTTCGCTCTCATGCGCAGAAAGCGGCATTCGCGCTGAACCGCTCCGGAGACTTTGCCGTTGCTGGCCGAGAAATAGCGCTTCTCCTCGAAAGTCGCTTTCAGCCGTCAGCAGCGGTGACGTCTTTCTCGCTGGCCGAGAACGGGCCACTTCAGCCGACTGCTTTTCTCCGACGAGCGAGCGGGCTCTTGTCCGCACATCGGAAAGGAGCGATTTGCACTTCGCCTTGTGGACATGCAGAAGGCACTACGCCCGGCTCTGAATATTCTTTCTCTGCCTTTATTTCGAGCCACAATTCGTTCAAGTGTGGATCTCCATTGCTACACTTGCGCATTCTGACAGGAAAAGAGTGCAAGGGAAAACTCTCTCTAATAAGGCACCTGGAAGTTCGAGGAGGGACAGATGTGGCGCTCTTAGGGAGAGCGTTACAGCAAGTGGGTAGCAATCCTTGCTGGACTGCGGAGAAAAAACCCCCCTCTCGCAGGTAGTGCAGTAAGCTCAATTCGCAGCTCTCGGCATCGGAATCGCACTCCTTCGCTCTCATGCGTGGAAAGCGGCATTCGCGCTGAACCGCTCCGGACACTTTGCCGTTGCTGGCCGTGAAATCGCGCTTCTCCTCGAATGTCGTTTTCAGTCGTCAGCAGCGGTGTCGTCTTTCTCGCTGGCCGAGAACTGGCCACTTCCGCCGGCTGCTTTTTTCCGACGAGCGACCGGGCTCTTGTCCGCACATCGGAAAGGAGCGGTTTGCACTTCGCCATGTGGACATGCAGAAGGCACTACGCCTGGCTCTGAATACTCTATCTCTGCCTTTATTTCGAGCCACAATTCTTTCTAGTGTGGATCTCCATTGCTACACTTGCGCATTATGAGAGGAAAAGAGTGCAAGGGAAAAACCTCTCTAATAAGGCACGTGGAAGTTCGAGGAGGGACAGATGTGGTGCTCTTAGGGAGAGCGTTACAACAAGTGGGGAGCGATCCTTGCTGGACTGCGGAGAAAAAACCCCCTCTCGCAGGTAGTGCAGTAGGCTGAATTCGCAGTTCTCGGCATCGGAATAGCACTCCTTCGCT
>NW_011217488.1:0-674 GCF_000146605.3 Meleagris gallopavo | reverse complement strand
AGCGGTGTCGTCTTTCTCGCTGGCCGAGAACTGGCCACTTCAGCCGGCTGCTTTTTTCCGACGAGCGAGCGGGCTCTTGTCCGCACATCGGAAAGGAGCGGTTTGCACTTCGCCATGTGGACATGCAGAAGGCACTACGCCTGGCTCTGAATACTCTATCTCTGCCTTTATTTCGAGCCACAATTCTTTCTAGTGTGGATCTCCATTGCTACACTTGCGCATTATGAGAGGAAAAGAGTGCAAGGGAAAAACCTCTCTAATAAGGCACGTGGAAGTTCGAGGAGGGACAGATGTGGTGCTCTTAGGGAGAGCGTTACAACAAGTGGGGAGCGATCCTTGCTGGACTGCGGAGAAAAAACCCCCCTCTCGCAGGTAGTGCAGTAGGCTGAATTCGCAGTTCTCGGCATCGGAATAGCACTCCTTCGCTCTCATGCGTGGAAAGCGGCATTCGCGCTGAACCGCTCCGGAGTCTTTGCCGTTGCTGTCCGAGAAATCGCGCTTCTCCTCGAATGTCGCTTTCAGCCGTCAGCAGCGGTGTCGTCTTTCTCGCTGGCCGTGAACGGGCCACTTCAGCCGGCTGCTTTTCTCCGACGAGCGAGCGGGCTCTTGTCCGCACATCGGAAAGGAGCGGTTTCGCACTTCGCCTTGTGGACATGCAGAAGGCACTACGCCTG
>NW_011217487.1:2351-3570 GCF_000146605.3 Meleagris gallopavo | reverse complement strand
GCCCTCCGCCATCTTTGCATCCCACCGCCATCTTTGCGGCCCTTCGCCATCTTTTGACCCTCCGCCATCTTTGCGGCCCTCTGCCATCTTTGCGGCCGTCCGCCATCTTTGCAACCCTCCACCATCATTGCTGCCTTCCGCCAGTTTTGCAACCCTCCGCCATCTTTGCGGCCCTCCGCCATCTTTGTGGCCCACCGCCATCTTTGCGGCCCTCCACCATCTTTGCAGCCCTCCGCCATCTTTGCGGCCCTCCGCCATCTTTGCTGCGAGCGACGCAGAGCTGTCAGGCAGCCCTGGGTTCCTTTGCCACTCTCTCAGCAGCAATGAGACCAGTAATACCTTCCGTAATCGCACTGCGGGTGAGAAATTCGTCAGGTCTGGCAGTAGAAACGCTGTGTTGGAGGGATTGGTGGTGGCCGCGAGCTGACAGCACAAGCCTTGCATTGGCAGCCGGTTTCTGTCACGTGAATTAATTGCAGCTCATTGTAGGGGAGGCGCCTGGGATTTGATGGAATTGCATTGTGGGCCGGCGTGGGGATCAAATGCTGTTTCTGCATTAGGACTGGATAATGTATATATTTTTATTTCATGATCTCCGCTGCCGTGGTTCTTTCTGGGAGTCCTTCCGCTTAAGTTGGGGAAGATCCCTGATGGTTTACATCACTTATCGTCTATATGACCCTTCCCAGGACGCACGCTCTGTATGTAGGTGTATATAGGTGTATGAACGTATATTTTGTGGTACACACTGCAAGAATATCCAGCACCGGATCAAACCAGAGGAGAAGTGATGGACGCCCGAGGAAGCGCCTGAAGAGACGAGGGAAGGCCTGGCATCATCCCCCCCCCCCCAACGGTGATCCTTGTTTAACGAAGACTTGGAAGCAAATGACATCAATTCGACATGAAGAGCGCTGAGACATCTTGGAAACGACAGGATGGCGACACCAGATAACAAAACAAATTAACAAGTAAATAACAAATGTAAATCCTCTGATAAGATCCTGAACCTGGAGTACCCAGCCAGTGGGGAAGCAGGGGAGAGGGGGGAGGCAAGGGGGAGAAAACAGGGTATAAAGGCTGCCATGTTGTGTCCATAGGTGCGCTCCTGCTTGCGGGACGCCCGCCATTGCAATGGCGAATAAAATCTGCTTTTATCAGAAATACCGTCCTGACAAAATTATTTGGATATTTCCAACACTGCCCCCCCCACTCCCTG
>NW_011217487.1:0-616 GCF_000146605.3 Meleagris gallopavo | reverse complement strand
GGGGTCTCTCCCCACGTGTCCCTATAGGGTCTCAATGGGGTCCCTGTAAGATCTCTCCCCACTGGGTCTCTATGGGGGTCTCTATGAGGTCTCTATGGGGTCTCTCCCCACGTGTCCCTATAGGGTCTCAATAGGGTCCCTGTAAGATCCCTCCCCACTGGGTCTCTATGGGGTCTCTCCCCACGTGTCCCTATAGGGTCTCAATGGGGTCCCTGTAAGATCTCTCCCCACTGGGTCTCTATGGGGGTCTCTATGAGGTCTCTATGGGGTCTCTCCCCACGTGTCCCTATAGGGTCTCTATGGGGTCTCTATGGGAAACAATGTGGATTTATGGAGTCCCCATGGGGCTCTGTGGGTCTCTATGGGGCACTATTAGGCTCTATGGGGCTCTTTGGGGTCTCTATGGGGTTCTTGGGTCTGTATGGGGATCTATGGAATCTCTGCGGGTCTCTATGGGGCTCTGTGGGGTCTGCGTGGGGCCTGTATGGGATATGAGTAGGGTCTGAATGGGGTCAGTATGGGGTCCCTGGGGGGTCTGTATGGGTTCTGTGTGGGGTCTATATGGGGTGTGCGTGGGGTCCCTGTGGGGTCTGTATGGGGTCTATATGGGGTGTGC
>NW_011217486.1:0-301 GCF_000146605.3 Meleagris gallopavo | reverse complement strand
TGGGGTCTATATGGGGTGTGCGTGGGGTCCCTGTGGGGTCTGTATGGGGTCTATATGGGGTGTGCATGGGGTCCCTGTGGGGTCTGTATGGGGTCTATATGGGGTGTGCGTGGGGTCCCTGTGGGGTCTGTATGGGGTCTGTATGGGGTCTGTGTGGGGTGTGCGTGGGGACCCTATGGGTTCTGTGTGGGGTCTGTGTGGGGTCTGTGTGGGGTCTGAATGGGGTCTATATGGGGTCTGTGTGGGGTCCGCATGGGGACCCTATGGGTTCTGTGTGGGGTCTGTATGGGGTCTCTGTGGG
>NW_011217485.1:0-496 GCF_000146605.3 Meleagris gallopavo | reverse complement strand
CACAGCTCTAATGGCACAGCCCTGATGGCACAGCCCTGCTGGCACAGCTCTAATGGCACAGCTCTAATGGCACAGCCCTGCTGGCACAGCCCTGATGGTACAGCTCTAATGGCACAGCTCTAATGGCACGGCCCTGCTGGCACAGCTCTAATGGCACAGCTCTAATGGCACAGTCCTGCTGGCACAGCCGTGCTGGCTCAGCCCTGGTGGCACAGCTCTAATGGCACAGCCCTGGTGGCACAGCCCTGATGGCACAGCTCTAATGGCACAGCCCTGATGCCACAGCTCTAATGGCACAGCCCTGATGGCACAGCTCTAATGGCACAGCCCTGGTGGCACAGCCCTGATGGCACAGCCCTGGTGGCACGGCCCTGATGCCACAGCTCTAATGGCACAGCCCTGATGCCACAGCCCTAATGGCACGGCCCTGATGCCACAGCTCTAATGGCACAGCCCTGATGGCACAGCCCTGCTGGCACAGCTCTAATGGCACAGC
>NW_011217484.1:0-363 GCF_000146605.3 Meleagris gallopavo | reverse complement strand
GTGCCATTAGAGCTGTGCCACCAGGGCTGTGCCATCAGGGCTGTGCCATTAGAGCTGTGGCACCAGGGCTGTGCCATTAGAGCTGTGCCATTAGAGCTGTGGCATCAGGGCCGTGCCATTAGAGCTATGCCACCAGGGCTGAGCCAGCACAGCTGTGCCATTAGAGCTGTGCCATTAGAGCTGTGCCAGCAGGGCCGTGCCATTAGAGCTGTGCCATTAGAGCTGTACCATCAGGGCTGTGCCAGCAGGGCTGTGCCATTAGAGCTGTGGCATCAGGGCTGTGCCATTAGAGCTGTGCCATTAGAGCTGTGCCACCAGGGCTGTGCCATCAGGGCTGTGCCATTAGAGCTGTGGCATCAGGGC
>NW_011217483.1:0-5171 GCF_000146605.3 Meleagris gallopavo | reverse complement strand
CCTGTACTATCCCTTGGTACACCTACCTGTTTCTTTTGTCCTGATCACCCATGAAAACAGGACTGTGCTGGGGGGCGACTGAGATGGTGACAGTGTAGTCAGTGAAGGGCTGCAGGGGAGGACAGGTGAATGTTCCCATCTGGCCGTGTAGGAGCTCCACTCCAGTGACCTCCTCAGCCTTACAAGGAGGTGAGGAAGGCCCTGCCAGCCGGCATGTGGCCTGCACGTGCTGGCAGGCATCAGGGAATCTGCAGGTCCAGTTCAGTTTGATGCTGGTGCTGGAAACATCCAGTGCGCCAGGGACAACTTCTAGCACCTCTGTGAAGGAAGTATTGCAATAGGGTCAGTTCCTTTCCTTCTCCTCCACCCTTGCAAATATGCTTCAGTTACACAACTCTACTGCCAGCCCAGCTGAAGGGAGGGGAAGCCAGAGGATGAAACTACTTATGTCAGATCTCTGGATGGAGAAGCAGGTGAAGTTTGGATGGAAGTGAATGTGGCTGTGTGTGCACTTCCACTGCCCAAGGCAGTTTTCCTTACTTAATCACAACCCAAAGTTGTCAGAGGCAGCCAGTATCTCACCTTTCAATCAGTATCTGCTTTATGCCCAGTCCTACTCTTCACAGACCTCTGTAGAGAGTTTCTTTTTCCTCAGTTTTTTGGAATGGTGAGGTAACGAGCTCTGGGTCACAATGCAAAAGTGCTTTTCTGTACCACAGTCCCAGGAAGATCTTGTGGGGAATAAGGGCCCTATGCTTCTTTCAGAACACCCAGGAGATCTTAAGGAGCAGTAGCTCCAGAGACTCCAGGATCCTGCAGCTGCACCTCCTGGCTCCCCATCGCACAGCCTGAAGCCTTCCTTACCCACGCACTCCACTCTGGACCGAATGCGGATCCAGGAACCACTGCTGGCTCTTCCCAGCCAAACTTCCCTATATACAGGCTTCCCATTAAAGATGATCTGCACTTCTCTTGAACATCTGATTTGGGTGTAGGATGGCTGTAAACCCTCAGGGCAGCTCAGCATCACTTCTTCATTTTTCTTATACTCCTGCAGATCTGGTTCCAGATGGAGTCCTGGGTCCCACCGGGGCCTTTGGCATGTTACTGGCAGAGGTGGAAATTGGTTTAGTTGGGGCATGAAACAACGAGATGGCACAGAGAGCAATAGCACAATGTCAGCAAGCAGAAATGGTCCTTCCAGAGACTCAAGGGAGCAAGAAGGTGACAAATCTGTCTGCCATGAGTTGGCCAGGACAATTATGCCTGCTGAGTCCTCCTCTGCCTGCTGGTTTGGACTTGATCCCAGCTAGGACTGCCTATTATCTTACTGAGCATGGCACTGCCAGTCCTATAGGGGTGAGGAGTCTTCAAACTGCTCAGAATAGGGAGCCCCTTGTCCTAAAGAGTCAGAGAAGTTGTCCCAGAAGTTCTGTATCATCTGCTCAACAGCCACGAAGAAGGGACATGTGGCTGAATAACCACATTAATGCAATGTTATGAGAACTGCCCACCTCCTGCTCCCAGGGACACTGCCCTGTACATTGAAGTGTGTTGCATCCCAGCACTCACTGAGGCTTTCCAGCACATGGAGCCTCACACCCTCCATCCCCAAATTCACTCCAGAAAATCCCTGGCATGGACATCACCTCCACCCTCTGTGATGCCATGCTGCATCTGGTAAAGATGCACAGCAAATACGAGAGGAAGAGCAGAAATATGTTCACTTGTGAACAGAGTGGTGTCAAATTCTTACCTGTTCCTTGGGGTGCTCCTTGGACCAGGGAATCAGGTTCTTCCTGGCTCTGTGCTGCAGGCAGAGGAAAAAGGACCAGGGGAAAGGTCAGAGCCAGAAACTGCAGGGCCATGCCAGCATCCAGTCCTGGGCACAGATCAGATTTCAGTCGCACTTGCTGCCTCTGAGCACTGGCATCTGTAGCTGCAAGAATTGGAAGGAAACAGCCACATGAACATATTGCTTGCGATGAATAAGCCTTCCTCTTTTGAGAGGGAACCTCCCACTAGTGTCATTGCTGCTGCCTTTTGCTGCTTTGTTTTCCTCGTGCATCCTGGCAATGGCACACAACAGAACAACCCCCGTCACCAGCACAAGATTTGCATCCCAAAATGCTCCTTTCTAACAGAGGGCGCTTAAGAAATGCTGCTCCCATCTCTAAGACTTCTGCCACAGGCTTCCCAAAGCCACTGCCTGCAAACATGGCTCCTGGAGAGACATTCAGGACTTCTGGTTCCTCAAGTGCATGTGGTAAAACTAGAGAGTCTGCAGAAAGGCCCCACAAAACAGTAGCTGGCTCCTTCAACGAGTAAACACCAGTCAAGCAACTAGCGGAGAAATACCACTTAATCATGAGGTCACTTCCCAGAATTGACAACTCAGGTGTCCTCAGACTGAAGCCCAGAACTACACACAATACATAAGAGGAGGCTGCACCAACTCTAAATATAACAATAGTGTTGCTTCTTTGGACCTGCTGACTGTGCTGTGTTCAATGCACTTGATAACGTGGCTTGTCCCCCTGGCTGCCTGGGCACACTGCTGCCTCATGCTGAGCTGCTCCCTAGGAATTCTGCTGGTCTAAACCTAAATGTTAACGTAACAGTAAAAGGAAACTGAAGCCAATGTTTGGCCCCCTATTTGTAGATGAGATGAAGCTGCGGTGCAGTTGGTGTAACAGAAGGAAGAAATACCATCCAAAGGGATCTGGACAAGCTTGCAAAATGGGCTCACATGGACCCACAGCAAGGTCAAGTGCAAGGTGCTACACTTTGGGCAGGGCAGTCTCAGATATGTGTACAAACTGGGAGAAGAACTCATTGAGTTCTCACTAAGCCCTGTGGAAAAAGACCTCATGGTTCTGGCAGGAGCCAGCAGGAGAAATGTGTTGTCCATCACCATCGTGCAGGCAAGCAGGCAACCTGGGAACCTGCAGCTGGGCAGACGCTGCTCACCCTCTTCCAGCCCACCAGCCCAGAGCATGGCTGATACTGGGACCTTCCCGCATGGGAACCTACCTGCATGGTCCATCCTACTTCCATGCTGCCTGGCTCCCTGCATGCATTCCTTTGCCCGCATCAAGAGCAGGACATTTAGGGAAGGCTGTAAGGTGCAAGGAGGTCTTGCTGGCCTGCCAGACTGACCATGCCTGAGGGCAATCACAAAAAAGGGCATCTTTGTGCAGAGGCAGCAGCACAGGGAAGACCACTGGCTACTGAGACATGGGGGCTGTGGAGGAGCAAAGAGCATGCTTGGCCTTCCACCTTGCCCAGTTAGCTCAGCTCCCAAAAGGAGAGGAGGGGGTGGGGGTGTAACTGGAGTCACTAACATAACGCCTGAACGTAACACCTGAACGTAACATCCCTGTGCTTGCAGGAGAGGGATGTGCTTGTAAGACCCCATGGTCTTGTGCCTTGTTGGAAGAGGAGGATGACTCACCCCTTTGTAGGAAGAACACGAGGGCAGGTGGGAGGTTGGTGGCTGTGGAAACACCGGAGTGTGGTCATGAGGGTACTAGGGTTACTGCCATTCGCAAGGAGACCAAGCTCAGGTGTCTTTATACTAATGCACGCAGCATGGGTAATAAACAAGAGGAGCTGGAGGTCACTGTGTTGTTCGGAAAGTCACGATATAGTTGCCATCACAGAAACGTGGTGGAACAACTCCCACAGCTGGAGCGCAGTGAAGGAGGGCTACTGGCCTTTCAAAAGAGACAGGCCGGGTAGGAAAGGCAGTGGTGTAGCTCTCTATGTTCAAAAAGACTATGAACGTGTGGAAATTAGTAATGTTGATGTACGGTTGAGAGCATATGGATCAGAATAAAAGCAAAGGCCAACAAGACTGACATTACTGTGGGAGTCTGCTACAGGCCACCCACCCAGGATGAAGAGGTGGACGAGATGCTTTATAAACAGCTGGGTGAGGTCTCCAGGTCACTCCCCCTTGTTCTGGTGGGGGACTTCAACTTCCCAGACATCTGCTGGAACTATAATGCAGCTGACAGGGAACAGTCCCGGAGGTTCCTAAAGTGTGTGGGAGGTAACTTCCTGACACAGCTGGTGAGGGAGCTGATGAGGGGAAGCAATATCATGGACCTGCTGTTTGTTAACAGAAAAGGTGTGGTGGGGGATGTAAAGGTTGGAGGCTGTTTGGGGCAAAGTGATCATGAGATGCTAGACTTCTCTATCCTTGTTGAACCACAAAGGGGAGTCAGCAGAACTGCCACCTTGGACTTCCGGAGGGCGGGCTTCAACCTCTTTAGGACCATGGTTGAGAGGGTCCCTTGGGAGGTAGTTTTGGAGAGCGTGGGAGCCCAGGAAGGCTGGGAATATTTTAAGGAAATTGTTTTAAAGGTGCAGAACCTGACCATCCCCATGTCACGGAAGACGAGCCGACGGGCAAGGAGGCTGGGCTGGCTGAACAGAGACCTTTGGCTGGAAGAACAAAAGGAAAGTTTGTGGTCCCTGGAAGAGTGGGCAAGCTACTTATGAGGATTACAGGTATGTAGTGAAGGTGTGCAGGGAGAAAATTAGAAAAGCCAAAGTGCAGTTAGAACTGAGCTTGGCCACTAAGGTATAGGAAAACAGTAAATGCTTTTATAAACACATTAATAGCAAAAGGAAGGCTAGGGAGAATCTCCATCCCTTGCTGGATGTCGAGGGCGACCTGGTCACCAAGGACAGGGATAAGGCTGAGGTACTTAATGCCTTCTTTGCCTCAGTCTTTAATAGTAAGACTTGTTACTCCCTGGGAACACAGCCCCCTGCGCTGGTGGGTAGGGATGGGGAACAGAATAAGCCCTTCATGATCCATGACGAGATAGTTTTGGACCTGCTGCAAAGCTGGATGCTTACAAGTCCATGGGACCAGATGGACTGCACCCTAGAGTACTGAGGGAGTTGGCAGATGTGATTGCCAAGCCACTGTCCATCATTTTTCAGCAGTCCTGGCTAACCGGGGATGTCCCAGGGAATTGGAAACTGGCGAATGTGACGCCCATCTTCAAAAAGGGCCGGAAAGATAATCCTGGTAGCTACAGGCCTATCAGTCTCACCTCGGTGCCCGGGAAGGTTATGGAACGAATAATCTTGGGAACCATCACGGACCAATTAAAGGTCAGCCAGGGGATCAGGCCCAGTCAGCACGGGTTTACGAA
>NW_011217482.1:0-626 GCF_000146605.3 Meleagris gallopavo | reverse complement strand
ACGCCCATCTTCAAAAAGGGCCGGAAAGATAATCCTGGTAGCTACAGGCCTATCAGTCTCACCTCGGTGCCCGGGAAGGTTATGGAACGAATAATCTCGGGAACCATCACGGACCAATTAAAGGTCAGCCAGGGGATCAGGCCCAGTCAGCACGGGTTTACGAATGGTAGATCCTGTCTGACAAACCTGATTTCATTCTATGACAAAGTGACCCGCTTAGTGGATGAGGGTCAGGCTGTCAATGTGGTCTACCTGGACTTCAGTAAGGCCTTTGGTGTACGCCCTGCTGGGTGAAGCACTGGCTGGATGGCTGGGCCCAAAGAGTCGTGGTCAATGTGTTGGATCAAGTTGGCGGCCGGTCACGAGCGGTGTCCCCCAAGGCTCAGTACTGGGGCCGCTTCTGTTTAACATCTTCATTGATGATCTTGATGAGGGGATTGAGTGCACCCACCCTCAGTAAGTTTGCAGACGACACCAAGCTGGGAGGGAGCGTTGATCTGCCAGAGGGAAGAAGGGCACTGCAGAGGGACCTGGACAGACTGGATCGATGGGCCAAGATTAATGGCATGAGTTTCAACAGGGCCAAGTGTCGGGTCCTGCATTTTGGTCACAACAACCCCAGGCAA
>NW_011217481.1:0-462 GCF_000146605.3 Meleagris gallopavo | reverse complement strand
GGACAATGGGACCCGATTTGGGGACACTGGGATCGGATTTGGGGACATTGAGACCCATTTGGGGACGCCGAGGCCCATTTGGGGACAGTGGGATCTGATTTGGGGACAATGGGACCCAATTTGGGGACATCAAAACCCAATTTGGGGACATTGAGAACCATTTGGTGACATCGAGACCCATTTGGGGACAATGGGACCCGATTTGGGGACATTGAGACCCATTTGGGGACAGTGGGACCCGATTTGGGGACGCCGAGAATCATTTGGGGACAATGGGACCCGATTTGGTGACATCGAGACCCATTTGGGGACAATGGGACCCGATTTGGGGACATCGAGACCCATCTGGGGACAGTGAGACCCAATCTGGGGACATCGAGGCCCATTTGGGGACAATGGGACCCGATTTGGGGACACTGGGATCGGATTTGGGGACATTGAGACCCATTTGGGGACGCCGAG
>NW_011217480.1:0-1238 GCF_000146605.3 Meleagris gallopavo | reverse complement strand
GGACAATGGGACCCGATTTGGGGACACTGGGATCGGATTTGGGGACATTGAGACCCATTTGGGGACGCCGAGAATCATTTGGGGACAATGGGACCCAATTTGGGGATGCCGAGGCCCATTTGGGGACAGTGGGATCTGATTTGGGGACATTGAAACCCAATTTGGGGACATTGAGAACCATTTGGGGACATCGAGACCCATTTGGGGACAATGCGACCCAATCTGGGGACATTGAGGCCCATTTGGGGACAATGGGACCCGATTTGGGGACACCGAGACCCATCTAGGGACAATGGGATGCGATCTGGGGACACCGAGACCCATTTGGGGACAGTGGGATCTGATTTGGGGACAATGCGACGCAATTTGGGGACACTGAGACCCGATTTGGGAACATCGAGACCCATTTGGGGACAGTGCGACCCAATCTGGGGACACTGGGATTGGATTTGGGGACACCGAGACCCATTTGGGGACAATGGGACCCGATTTGGGGACACTGGGATCGGATTTGGGGACATCACAGCGCATCTGGGGACAATGGGACCCGATTTGGGGACATTGAGACCCATTTGGGGACAATGGGACCAGGTTTGGGGACATTGAGACCTGACCTGGGGACATTGAGACCCATTTGGGGACACTGGGATCGGATTTGGGGACATCACAGCACATCTGGGGACAATGCGACCCAATTTTAGGGACATCGAGACCCATTTGGGGACATTGAGACCCATTTGGGGACATCGAGGCCCACCTGGGGACACTGGGATCCGGTTTGGGGACACCGAGGCCCATTTGGGGACACTGAGACCCAATCTGGGGACATCGAGGCCCATTTGGGGACACTGGGATCCATTTGGGGACATCAAGGCCCATTTGGGGACACTGGGATCCATTTGGGGACATTGAGACCCATTTGGGGACACTGGGATCAGATTTGGGGACACCGAGGCCCATTTGGGGACATTGAGACCCAATTTGGGGACATCGAGACCCATTTGGGGACACTGGGATCCATTTGGGGACACTGAGACCCACTTATGGGCCACCTCCCCACTTATGGGTCACCCCCCCACTTATGGGGCACCTCCCCACTTATGGCTCATCCCCCCACTTATGGGGCCGCCCCCCATTTACAGGTCAGACCCCCAGTCTTGGACCATCCCCCCACTTATGGGTCACCTCCCCACTTATGGGGCAGCCCCAACTTTCGGCTCACCCCTCACGGCTCATTC
>NW_011217479.1:0-1149 GCF_000146605.3 Meleagris gallopavo | reverse complement strand
GCACTTGCAGACCTGAATCAGATGCATGAACATGAAGGTATTCCACATTAGTGGTGTATTTCTCTACTTGGTGCAATTATACTGGGGGAAGGTGCTTTGTGTACCTCTAAAGAATTTCAGTGGTGCTAAGAGGTGGCAAAGCATGTGAATACTTTACAGAGTAGTAAAGAACCCATAGGGTACACCATGTCTTTCATTACTGCTGGGTAGTCAAGTAAGAAATATGCCTACAATAGGGAAGCCTGAGGGCCTTGATACAATGTTAGAAAAGAGAGACTTTGGTAGTTATTTCATGCTTCCCCAGATATCTGGCTTTAACTTTCTGACTGTCAGTAGTTAACTGACATTTATCACCTAATAGCAGCTAGTAATATTCAGTTTTCCTTTAGATTGTTGTATCAGATGTTAAACGGAGAGAAGAAGTGGAGCATAAGATTAGCTCTCTAAACGCAAAGAGGATGTGTTTCTTTTTCTCCAGTGGAGACATCGACTGATTACATTGTAAGATGTAGGGTTTTTTTCTTGCTGAGCAATATTTCCGCATCTCTTCTTCCTGCAGAAATTGTCCAATCACTAGCCACTCTGGTATTACCATGGTTAATTAACTGAGACAAAGAAGGAAAAGTTCAGTAACTCCATCTCTGTTGTTGGCTGTTTCCTTTCCATTTTGTGAATTGCATAAAAATGCCATACAATTCCTGTGCCTCACTGAGCTTCTACTTGGTTTCTCCAAACAAGATTTTATTAGTTTTCTGATCATCAGTAAATGGCTGAATTTCCTCTCAGTGCAAGGCTGTTACTCTGCTATGTGCAACTTGGCTGTAAATGACTAAATCAGTGTGATCTTCACAAAATCTCCCTGATAAATTGTTCTATAGCCCCTACTGCCTATGTTAAGCACTTCCTATTTATCAGAATTCTTCATGAAAATAAATTTCTAAATTTACTGGTGACTGTTTATGTTAGAGGTGAAGAAACTGAGATGATAAAATTCTTTTGGAATATGTCTAAGAAACTTTATGTACTGAGCTTTGCTTAGGTTGTGAAGTCCTGCCAGTATAAAATCCCATTTTATTCTCCTTGGGTGCTGTGCTACTCTTTCAAGTTCCTATTTGCTTTACTGTATTTAACCCTTAACTCAGTTGCGGC
>NW_011217478.1:0-799 GCF_000146605.3 Meleagris gallopavo | reverse complement strand
GACATCGACTGATTACATTGTAAGATGAGGGTTTTTTTCTTGCTGAGCAATATTTCCGCATCTCTTCTTCCTGCAGAAATTGTCCAATCACTAGCCACTCTGGTATTACCATGGTTAATTAACAGAGACAAAGAAGGAAAAGTTCAGTAACTCCATCTCTGTTGTTGGCTGTTTCCTTTCCATTTTTTGTGAATTGCATAAAAATGCCATACAATTCCTGTGCCTCACTGAGCTTCTACTTGGTTTCTCCAAACAAGATTTTATTAGTTTTCTGATCATCAGTAAATGGCTGAATTTCCTCTCAGTGCAAGGCTGTTACTCTGCTATGTGCAACTTGGCTGTAAATGACTAAATCAGTGTGATCTTCACAAAATCTCCCTGATAAATTGTTCTATAGCCCCTACTGCCTATGTTAAGCACTTCCTATTTATCAGAATTCTTCATGAAAATAAATTTCTAAATTTACTGGTGACTGTTTATGTTAGAGGTGAAGAAACTGAGATGATAAAATTCTTTTGGCATATGTCTAAGAAACTATGTACTGAGCTTTGCTTAGGTTGTGAAGTCCTGCCAGTATAAAATCCCATTTTATTCTCCTTGGGTGCTGTGCTACTCTTTCAAGTTCCTATTTGCTTTATTGTATTTAACCCTTAACTCAGTTGCGACAGAACTACTTTCTAAAGCTCTGATCTCTCTCAAAGACATTAGGTCCAGCCCACAGATGTACACGTTTGTTTAATTTTTAATGAATAGCACTGCTACACTTATGGAGAATCAGGACACATTTAATGTTACATTT
>NW_011217477.1:0-455 GCF_000146605.3 Meleagris gallopavo | reverse complement strand
CTCACCCCTTTTTCTGACCCCTAGAATCCCCTGTACCCCCCCGTGCTCTCCTCCCTGACCCCTGGTGTCTGTTCCCCCATTTTGACCTCCAGTCCCCCCCAACCGGCCACCTTTTCTGCCCCATAGAAGCCCCCCACAACTCCTGGCTCTCCTCTCCCACTCCTCCTTCTGCTCCCAGATGTCCTTTCTGCCTCATGGAGACTCTGTTCACCTCTTTCCCCCACACAACCCATTAAGTTCCTCCCAGAATCTCTTTCAACAACATTGAGACCCCATTCCCCTCTTCCCCCTGCCCCGTGTCCCCTGAGATCTCCCCCAAACTCCCTTTCCACAGCATGGAAGCCTCACTAACCTATTTTTTCCTCCCACAACACCCCTTTCCATCCCTGGAGTCCTGCAGAAAAACCTGCAGATGTCCTGGAAGGGTTTGGGGCATTCAGGGGGTCCCCAGGTTG
>NW_011217476.1:0-374 GCF_000146605.3 Meleagris gallopavo | reverse complement strand
GCTCCTCAGAGCTCCTGGAGCCATTCTGGGAGCCTCCAGATCCTTTAAGGGACCCCCGCGGCCAACCTGGGGACCCCCTGAATGCCCCAAACCCTTCCAGGACATCTGCAGGTTTTTCTGCAGGACTCCAGGGATGGAAAGGGGTGTTGTGGGAGGAAAAAATAGGTTAGTGAGGCTTCCATGCTGTGGAAAGGGAGTTTGGGGGAGATCTCAGGGGACACAGGGCAGGGGGAAGAGGGGAATGGGGTCTCAATGTTGTTGAAGAGATTCTGGGAGGAACTTAATGGTTGTGTGGGGAAGAGGTGAACAGAGTCTCCATGAGGCAGAAAGGACATCTGGGAGCAGAAGGAGGAGTGGGAGAGGAGAGCCAGGAG
>NW_011217475.1:0-493 GCF_000146605.3 Meleagris gallopavo | reverse complement strand
CCCCAGACCTTTCTGGATGACTCCAGGACCACTCAGACCCACATGAGGACTCTCCGGACCCTACCAGACTCCCTGGGACATCTCCAGATCACTCCCAGCAGCTCCTCAGAGCTCCTGGAGCCATTCTGGGAGCCTCCAGATCCTTTAACGGGACCCCCCGCCGGCCCAACCGTCGGGGGACCCCCCTGAATCGCCCCAAACCCTTCCAGGACATCTGCTAGGTTTTTCTGCAGGACTCCAGGGATGGAAAGGGGTGTTGTGGGAGGAAAAAATAGGTTAGTGAGGCTTCCATGCTGTGGAAAGGGAGTTTGGGGGAGATCTCAGGGGACACAGGGCAGGGGGAAGAGGGGAATGGGGTCTCAATGTTGTTGAAAGAGATTCTGGGAGGAACTTAATGGGTTGTGTGGGGGGAAAAGAGGTGAACAGAGTCTCCATGAGGCAGAAAGGACATCTGGGAGCAGAAGGAGGAGTGGGAGAGGAGAGCCAGGAGTTG
>NW_011217474.1:0-921 GCF_000146605.3 Meleagris gallopavo | reverse complement strand
TGTGACGTCATTTTAGGGGTGTGAGGTCATTTTGAGTTTGTGATGTCACATGGCAGGTGTGACTTTATTCGGAGTGTGTGACGACAAATGGGGTGTGTGACATCACATGTGGTGGTGTGACGTCACGTGGGGTGTGTGACGTCATTTTGGGGGTGTGTGACATCATTTTGGGGTGTGTGATGTCAGAATGGGTGTGTGACGTCATTTTGGGGGAGTGAGGTCATTTTGAGTTTGTGACATCACATGGCAGGTGTGACTTCATTTGGAGTGTGTGACGTCAAATGGGTGTGTGTGACATCATTTTGGGGGTGTGACGTCCTTTTTTGGGTTGTGACGTCACATGCGGTGTGTGACGTCATTTTAGGGTTGTGTGACGTCATTTTGGGCGTGTGACGTCACTTGGATGTTGTGACGTCACATGGGGTGTATGACGTCATTTTTGTGGTATGACATCACATGTGCTTGTGTGACGTCACATGGGGTGTGTGACGTCATTTTAGGGGTGTGTGATGTCATTTTGGGGGTATTGCGTCATATGGGGGTTGTGACGTCATTTGGGGTGTGTGATGTCACAATGGGTGTGTGACGTCTTTTTAGGGGTGTGAGGTCTTTTTGAGTTTGTGACGTCACATGTCAGGTGTGACTTCAATCGGAGTGTGTGACGTCACATGGGGGTGTGTGACATCATTTTGGGGGTGTGACGTCATTTTTTGGGTTGTGACGTCACATGGGGTGTGTGACGTCATTTTAGGGTTGTGTGACGTCATTTTGGGCGTGTGATGTCACTTGGGTGTTGTGATGTCACATGGGGTGTGTGACGTCATTTTTGTGGTCTGACATCACATCTGGTTGTGTGACGGCACATGGGGTGTGTGACGTCATTTTAGGGGTGTGTGATGTCATTTTGGGGGTATTGCGTCA
>NW_011217473.1:0-1176 GCF_000146605.3 Meleagris gallopavo | reverse complement strand
TGTGACGTCATTTTAGGGGTGTGAGGTCATTTTGAGTTTGTGATGTCACATGGCAGGTGTGACTTTATTCGGAGTGTGTGACGACAAATGGGGTGTGTGACATCACATGTGGTGGTGTGACGTCACATGGGGTGTGTGACGTCATTTTAGGGGTGTGTGACATCATTTTGGGGTGTGTGATGTCAGAATGGGTGTGTGACGTCATTTTGGGGGAGTGCGGTCATTTTGAGTTTGTGACATCACATGGCAGGTGTGACTTCATTTGGAGTGTGTGACGTCAAATGGTGGTGTGTGACTTCATTTTGGGGGTGTGACGTCCTTTTTTGGGTTGTGACGTCACATGGGGTGTATGACGTCATTTTAGGGTTGTGTGACGTCATTTTGTGCGTGTGACGTCACTTTGGTGTTGTGACGTCACATGGGGTGTGTGACATCATTTTAGGGGTGTGTGATGTCATTTTGGTTGTATTGCGTCACATGGGTGTTGTGACGTCATTTTGGGTGTGTGATGTCACAATCGATGTGTGACGTCATTTTAGGGGTGTGAGGTCATTTTGAGTTTGTGTTGTCACATGGGAGGTGTGACTTTATTCGGAGTGTGTGACGTCAAATGGGTGTGTGTGACATCATTTTGGGGGTGTGACGTCACATGGGGTGTTTGACGTCATTTTAGGGGGGTTATGACGTCAAATGGGTGGGTGTGACATCACATGGGGTTTGTGACGTCACCTGTGGATTGTGACGTCATTATGGGGATGCGACTTCACATGTGGTTGTGTGACGTCACATGGGGTGTGTGACGTCTTTTTTGGGGTACGACATCGCATGTGATTGTGTGACGTCACATGGGGTGTGTGACGTAATTTGGGGTGTGTAACGTCACATGGGCTGTGTGACATCATTTTGGGTGTGTGAGGTCACATTTTGGGTTATGACGTCACATGGGGGTTGTGACATCATTTTGGGTGTGTGACATCATTTTAGGGTTGTGACGTCATTATCGGGGTGTGACATCACATGTGGTTGTGTTACGTCACATTAGGTGTGTGACGTCATTTTAGGGGTGTGTGACGTCATTTTGGGTTATAACATCACATGTGGTTCTCTGACGTCACATGGGGTGTGTGACGTCATTTTTGGGGTATGACATCACATGTGGTTGTGTGACGTCACATG
>NW_011217472.1:0-328 GCF_000146605.3 Meleagris gallopavo | reverse complement strand
GCTTAGGTTAGACCTAAGGAAGGACTTTTTCTCTCGGACAGGCAGGCACTGGAATGGCTGCCCAGGGAGGTGGTGGAGTCATTGTGCCTTGCAGTGCTCAAGAGGCGTCTGGATGAGGAGCTGTGAGATCTGGTTTCGTGCTTGTGGTAGCAATGGCATTGGGGGACTAGATGATCTTGCAGGTCATTTCCAACCTCGTGATTCTCTGATTCTAAAGCTGTAGTCCAACCCTGGTGCTGCTGTGTGGCACAAAGCTCTGAGCAGTGTTCTGTACTGTTAGCATAAGGGAAGTCAGCGCCATGCAGTGCGATTTGTACTGCTAGGTGAG
>NW_011217471.1:21076-21870 GCF_000146605.3 Meleagris gallopavo | reverse complement strand
GGAAAGGGACGTGGGGGTGTTGGTTGATGCTCGGCTGAACACGAGCCAGCAGTGTGCCCAGGTGGCCGTTAGGGCCAACGGCATCCTGGCCTGTATTAGAAATAGTGTGGCCAGCAGGAGCAGGGAGGTCATCATCCCCTGTACTCAGCTGTGGTGAGGCTGCACCTCGAGTCCCGTGTTCAGTTTTGGTCCCTGGAGCCCAAAGAAAGACACTGAGGCCCTGGAGCACGTCCAGAGAAGGGCAACTAAACTGGTGAGGGGTCTGGAGCACAAGTCTTATGAGGAGCGGCTGAGGGAGCTGGTATTGTTCAGTCTGGAGAAGAGGAGGCTCAGGGGAGACCTCATTGCACTCTACAACTGCCTGAAGGGAGGCTGTGATGAGGAGGGGCTTGGCCTCTTCTCCCAGGCAACAAACAGGGCCCAAGGAAATGGCCACAAGCTGTACCAGAGGAGGCTTAGGTTAGACCTAAGGAAGGACTTTTTCTCTCGGACAGGCAGGCACTGGAATGGCTGCCCAGGGAGGTGGTGGAGTCATTGTGCCTTGCAGTGCTCAAGAGGCGTCTGGATGAGGAGCTGTGAGATCTGGTTTAGTGCTTGTGGTAGCAATGGCAGTGGGAGGACTAGATGATCTTGCAGGTCATTTCCAACCTCGTGATTCTGTGATTCTAAAGCTGTAGTCCAACCCTGGTGCTGCTGTGTAGCACAAAGCTCTGAGCAGTGTTCTGTACTGTTAGCATAAGGGAAGTCAGCGCCATGCAGTGCGATTTGTTACTGCTAGGTGAGAGGGGACGCGC
>NW_011217471.1:0-1005 GCF_000146605.3 Meleagris gallopavo | reverse complement strand
TACCTTTTGAATCCCAAAAGCCATACGGACCCACATTAAGTCTTGATTCAATATAGTGCATGGATATGTTGTTGTTTTTTTCTTTGGATGTGTGTGTTTAAATAGATTCAAATAAATTTATTTACTATATTCTGAAAGCATGTTTTGTATAGCTAAAAACTTGGACTAATCCAATGTTCCATGAGCAGGCCTGTTGAACAGAACACACATTTTCTAGAAGATGAAAACTGTACAGTAAGATAATGTGAGTACAGCTTTTGTACAACATGCAATATCACTTACACAGTTTGTCACATTAAAACAGTTATCAGGCAGACGTGCTTATTTTTGCCAGCCACCTCGAGTAAAATCATGTAGATATCCATCAGATAACCAGTGAGCAGTTGCCGTGGTTTAAGGGAGGAGTGTTCTTTGTTAGAGAAAATACGATATTCCACAGATGTGTTTGTTTACATCACCTTATGCTTTGGCAGAGAATTTATTCAGCTTCTATTTATTTATGCACTGCTCAGTAGCTTTTCTGCACTCCCTAGAAAAAGCTCCTTTAAAAATCCTAATGTGACACCATATATTTTTACTAGACTAGAAAATAGGTACAATTTCAATTTGAATTGAGATGACCAGACAAATCACTCTTAGATCTACCAAGCTCTTAATTGCAACTTTCCATTGCATGCATGCGTAAGTATTTCTTTATTTATTTCCAAGTGCTCCTTCTGAAATACTTACTAGTTTGGTTGGTTGGCTTTTTTTGTTTTTTTTTGTATTCTGTTCTTATTAAATATTTTCTTACGGTTAACAACTTCATGATTAAGCTTTAATCATGAAAAAAAGCTAACCATAAATGGTGGAAACAATTAGCCTGTTCAAGCGTTGGGAAAATAAGATCTGTATATATTTTGAGGTGACTGTAATTCAAGGAACTTCCTTTGTGGAAGGACAGCAAAGAAAAGCAGTCTCACTTCGAGTAATGGGCAGCTTTCATTGGGTTTCCCTAGCAGAGAA
>NW_011217470.1:0-422 GCF_000146605.3 Meleagris gallopavo | reverse complement strand
GCACAGGTGAATTGCCTTCACCTGTGCTCCTGTGGCTGACTCATTCCTCACCTCAGGTGATCAATCAGAGGTTCAGGCCGTGATTCAGCAGCCCCATACACGTGATGCTTATACAATTTCCATCACGATGTATGTTGGTACAATTCAAGACGAGAGATCAATGAATGTCCATATTCTTTTATGGGCCAGTGCTTGATGAAGTTACTGGAGGCATACGGTCGTGAGGTGCAGGTCCGTCCTATCTTCCATCAGTCCCATGTAGACCATCACCGGGTGTTACACATGATCTGACAGTAACACTGGAACACTTTGATGGCATTCTGTTCCTTCCGGTGATCCTGAAGGCTCAAAGACTCACAAGGAGTAATACAGATGTTTCAGGGGTACCAGGAGGGGAAGGTCTGCTCTCCAGAGCAAGGTAC
>NW_011217469.1:8757-12727 GCF_000146605.3 Meleagris gallopavo | reverse complement strand
GTCCTTTCTCCAGCTTTGGAAACAGCTAAAGGACAATCAAAAATTTCAAAACTACCCTAAGAAACCAAGGGTAAGGGTTATAGAGAGAATACCAACAACAACATGGAACCTAGAAGATTTCATTGTTCCTAATAGGAAAAAAAAAGCCACAGCAGGTGTCTTGGGCCTGAGCCACTGGAAGCAAAAGAATTGGCCCTAGCACAATTCGTGGTGTGACAAGGGATGCTAGTCCCCCTAGGGCTTCCTGATGAGACAGGAGACCCTATGTAGAATACATGATTTATTGGTCCCGATAAAATATTCAGAGAGTTATGGCATTAGTGGACCCTGGAGCAGAAACATCAATTATCTATGGAGATCTGAACAAATTTGATGGAGACAGAGTGATGATTGGTGGTTTTGGGGGACAGACTATTCCTGTCACCCAAACATGGTTGAAACTGGGGGTTGGGCGTCTCCCTCCCCAGGAGTATTAGGTTTCTATTGCCCCAGTCCAAGAATACATCCTGGGCATAGATATTCTATGGGGTCTGGCTCTCCAGACAACCGTGGGAGAGTTCAGTCTACCTCAGAGATGTATCAGTATCCAGTCGATGCAGGCAATATTAAGAGGCCATGCGAATCATGGGCCTATTTGCCTGCTGAAATCATGTCGAATTACTGATGTAAGACAGTATAGAGTCCCAGGTAGGCAAGATGAAATATCGAGAATGGTGCAGGAATTAGAAAAAGTGGGCTGTATAAGACCTGCACACCGCCCATATAATTCCCCCATATGGCCAGTACAAAAGTCGAATGACACGTGGAGAATGGCAGTAGATTACAGAGAATTAAATAAGGTCACGCTGCCTATTCATGCAGCCCTACCCAATATTGCCTCCCTAATGGACACATTAAGTAGGGAGATAAAAAACTATCATTGTGTCTTAGATTTAGCAAATGCGTTCTTCAGCATCCCAATTACTGAAGAATCACAAGATCAGTTTGCGTTTACGTGGGGAGTCAGGCAGTGGACCTTCCAGGTCCTGCCACAGGGGTACGTGCATTCACCAACGTATTGTCACAGTCTAGTGGCGCGTGACCTGGCTGATAGGAAAAAACCTGATGATGTTAACCTATATCATTATACTGATGATCTCCTGCTGACATCCAACTCACTGGAGGCAGTAGGACACGTGGCAGATTGGTTAACTGCCTATTTACAACAGAGTGGATGGGCTATAAATCCCCAAAAGGTGCAAGGTCCGGGCCTGTCTGTAAAATTCCTGGGGGTGGTTTGGTCAGGAAAGACCGAAGTACTTCCCAGTGCTGTCATAGATAAGGTTCAGGTGTTCCCAGTCCCTACAACATCGAAGCAGCTGCAAGAGTTTCTAGGTGTATTGGGTTACTGGTGCTCCTTTATACCTCACCTAGCGCAGCTGCTAAGGCCACTGTACAGACTCGCAAAAAAGGGTCATCTATGGGACTGGGGGAACACAACAGGACGCTTTCCAACAAGCAAATCTGGCAGTTAAACAAGGCCAGGCATTGGGTGTATTTGATCCTACCCTCCCAGCTGAATTGGATGTTCACGTTACTCAAGACGGCTTTGGTTGGGGCCTGTGGCAATGCCAGAGTTCTGTTCGGACCTCCATTGGTTTCTGGTCTCAGGTCTGGCATGGAGCAGAAGAAATATACAGTAGGATTGAAAAACAGTTATTGGCTGCCTATTCGGCACTGCAGGCAGTAGAGCCAATAACTCAAAGGGCTGAAGTCATAGTCAAGACCACTCTGCCGATTCAGGTGTGGGTGAAAGATCTGACCCACCTTCCTAAGACGGGGTGGCCCAAGCACAAACAGTGGCACAATGGGTCGCCTACCTCAGCCAGAAGAGTAGTCTGTCTTCATCACCCTTGAAAGAAGAACTCCAGAAGATCCTAGGCCCAGTGTCGTATCACAGTGATGCACCAAAAGAAACACTGGTCACTCCACCAAAGAAGAGTCCCGTTCAGGAGGGAGAATACCCTATACCTGAAGATGCCTGGTACACAGATGGGTCCAGCAAGGGCAACCCGAGCAAGTGAAGAGCAATAGCATACCATCCCTCCACCGAGACCATCTGGTTTGACGAGGGGGATGGTCAGAGCAGCCAGTGGGTGGAACTGCGAGCCATGTGGATGGTTATAACCAAGCAACTTGGTGATGGTATTCTGAATATCTGTATGGATAGTTGGGCTGTGTACTGGGGGCTCCCTCTTTGGATTGCACAGTGGGCCAACCATGAATGGACTACTCACTCCTGACCAATCTGAGGCAAAGACATATGGTTAGACATATGGAATACAGTCAAACACAGGACTGTACGTGTATACCATGTTTCTGGTCATCAGCCCCTACAGTCACTGGGAAACGATGAAGCCAACGCACTGGCCTGAGTTTGGTAGATTGAGAATTCACAATCTGAGAACATCGCCCGTTGGTTACATCAGAAGCTACGGCATGCCAGACAAAAGACAATGTGGGCAGCTGCTAAAGCATGGGGACTGCCCATGCAGCTACCTGACATCACCTAGGCCTGCCACGATTGCGACGCTTGCTCTGAGACCGAGATCATTGCCTGAAACAACAGCCCATCTTGCTAGAGGACATAATCCTTTCCAGCGATGGCAGGTTGATTACATCGGGCCCCTTCCTCGGTCTGAGGGGGCGAGATATGCCCTGACCTGCGTCGACACTGCAAGTGGGCTACTGCAGGCTTATCCAGTGCCGAAAGCAAACCAGGCATATACCATCAAGGCCCTCACCAAACTGATGTCTGCCTACAGGACACCTCAAGTCATCCAGAGCGACCAGGGGATTCGTTTTACTGGTGCAACGATACAGCACTGGGCAGAAGAAAATAGCATCGAATGGCGATTCCACCTGCCATATAATCCAACGGGGGCAGGCCTCATGGAACGCTACAACGGTATTCTTAAGGCTGCCCTGAAGACAGGCTCCCAGTCCCTGCAGGGGTGGACAAAAAGACTGTATGAAACTTCGCGGGATCTGAATGTAAGTCCCCGAGACAGCAGACCCAGTGCCCTGAGAATGTTGCAGACAACATGGGCCACACCGCTTAAGATCCAATTTACGGGCACTGATCGTCAGGTAAGACTCCAGATTGGTAATGAAAATAATCTTCTGCTCCCTGCCCCTGAGAATTTAGATCCAGGTACCCATAGAATAAAATGGCCTTGGAAGGTGCAGTTAGGACCAAAGTGGTGTGGCCTACTTGCACCTTGGGGGAGATTGTTGGAGGCAGGAGGCTCAGTAGTCCCTCCAGTAATAGGTACATGGCCTACTGATATTGTGGTCAACGCTCCAATCTTCATTGCTAAAGGGACCCCCATCGTGTCCCTATGGCAGATCAGGACACCCCCTTTGGTGCCTGATAGTATTATGCAGCTGCAGACATCTGGCCAGAAGGTGTGGTACAGGGAGCCAGGACATGCCCCAGTACAAGCGGAAGTGTTGACCCAGGATAGAAATACGGCCTGTACCTTGCTCTGGAGAGCAGACCTTCCCCTCCTGGTACCCCTGAAACATCTGTATTACTCCTTGTGAGTCTTTGAGCCTTCAGAATCACCGGAAGGAACTAAAATGCCATGATAGCATTCCAGTGTTACTGTCAGATCACGTGCAACACCCGGTGATGGTCTACATAGGACTAATGGAACATAGGACGGACCTGCACCTCATGACCGCATGCCTCCTGTAACTTCATCCAGCACTGGCCCATAAAAGAATATGGACGTTCCCTGTTCATCACTTGTCTTGAGTTGTACCAACATGTGTCACGATGGAAATTGTATAAATATCATGATATAGTGGATCTCTGTATTAGGAAAAGCTCACCCTTTAGTCAACCTGATCATTGGTTCACGCTGTGAAGGGGTGGAGTGTATGGGGCTGCTGAATCAGGGCCTGAACCTCTGATTGATCACCTGAG
>NW_011217469.1:8118-8695 GCF_000146605.3 Meleagris gallopavo | reverse complement strand
CTGCCGGAAGGGGCAGAGCCTGGCTCGACCCCTCCTAGACCCATTTAAGAGCTGTCTACCAGTGGGAAAGCATTTCTTCTGGAGATCCAGTCTGCTTGAGTTTCATAAGCGAGCCCAGGGTATGGGTAAGCTTTTTATCTATTGTCTTCTTGTTATTATAATCTGTTTTGCCTAACTCTCTTGTTTATTTTGTAATTATAACATCTTAATATTCATTGATTTTACAAATGGGGAGGGTACGAGGGTATTCCACCAGCTGAAACAAGTACTCATGAAGGACCCTGCTTTGGGGCTAGCTGACATGACTAAACCCTTCTGGCTGTTCTTGCATGAAAAAAAAGGAATAGCCTTGGGAGTCCTTCCCCAGAGCCTTGGACCCTATCGAAGGGCAGTGGCATACTTCACAAAAAAGCTTGATGTCAACTGTTTACGGGCTGGTTTAGCCCAGTTCCGTGACTAGTGGGGCAGAGGGATTTCACAAAATCTGCGCCTCCAGAAAAGAGAAAAAGAGGACCCTAAAATAATTGACAACAGCGGCAACAATCTGAGGAGAAACAAACTAATTTACTAAATATAG
>NW_011217469.1:3917-8098 GCF_000146605.3 Meleagris gallopavo | reverse complement strand
ATAGTATCGGAATGCAAGATAACACACTATAATACAATATAATTAGAATTGAAGCTAACAAATCAAACATAACGAGAGAGAATGTCCAAAAGGTGGATAGGCCTCACCATTATACTGAGGTGAGATGCGCAGTCCAGTTGAGCAGCAGGGAGGCAAAGAAAAAAGCAGACGAAGAAGAGCGCATCAGGTGACCTTGCCAGGAGTTATATCTCCTCTCTGACCGCAAAGCTCCCTGGGGAATGTAGTAGTTCTCTTCCAGACGGATACCCGGAACTGGAGCATTAACTCTTTAACTCCCAGTGCTCTACATGATGTTATGATGTGGAATACCGATAACAAAAAATCATAAAACCATGACGCTTGATGAAGTGAGAAAGGGATGGCCAGGGTGCCTGAGGGCAGTGGCTGCATTAGTGCTCAATATTCAAGATACCCGTAAATTTACGCTACGCCAAAGAATAACAGTTTTAATATCTCATACAGTGCCTACTGTATTGGAGGTAAAAGAAGGGGATTGGCTCTCGCAACAAAGGTTCCTGAAATACCAGGCCATCCTGGTACAGCAGGATGATGCAGAAATAATTGTAACTAATATTGTCAACCTAGTGTCTTTCCTTAGCGGAACTCCTGGAGAACCAGTATTTCATGACTGCTTTGAAACAACTGAAGCTGCATATTCCAACCGGTCGGATCTGAAGTTCAAACCCTTAGAAGATGCAGAAGACATCTGGTTTACCGACGGTAGCAGTAATGCAGGATATGCACTAGCTGCAACTGACAAGATAATCGAAGCACAACCATTACCTGAGGGGACTTTCCCTCTAAAGGCTGAAATAACTGCCTGGACAAGCACCTTAATTATATGGACATGCTAATTATGTATTTGGGATGCTACACACTTGTAGTACCATCTGAAAAGAGCAAGGATTGCGCACACAAGGAAAACAGCATGATGTAAATCTACCAAAGAGCGTGCTATTATACATTGTAAAGGATATCAGAAAGGTAATACTGTACAGGAAACTGGAAATAAGATGATGGGTCAGGTGGCAGAATAGGTAGTTGAAGAAGGCTTTAATTCCAGACAGTAAACTTAAAATCTCTAAACCTGAGTCAGAACCTGTAAAATATTCTGGAGAGGATAGGAATCTAATTAATGATTTAGAAGGGAAGAGAGCAAGCTGACAGATGGGTGCACGCCCAGATGGATACATTGTTATGCCCTTCAGTATTTTATGGAAATTGTTTCTAAGGGAAGATAAGAAAATATACTGGGCAAACAGACAATACAAAGTACGATCCTAGTACCAGGAGCAGGGTACAAGTGGGCCTATTGGGAATGGGAACCTTCTAGGGCAACAATGGCAAATTGATTTCTCGGAACTGACAAGAATAGGGGGGTATCGCTGTATGTTGGTACTAACTGATACCTTTTTACAGTGGCCAGAGGCATTTCAAGAGCCAGAGTGGCCAGAGGTGTTCTAGAGGCGTCTGGATGAGGAGCTGCGAGATATGGTTTAGTAGCTTGTGGTAGCAGTGGTAATGAGAAGACGGTTGGGCTAGATGATCTTATAGCTCGTTTCCAACCTTGTGATTCTGTGGTTCTATGATTCTATGATTCCCTTGTAGAACTAATAAGGTACGTGAGGTAACTGAAGTATTGTTACAGGAGGTTATTCCAAGATGCTGGGGGACTACTTGGTCTGTCAAGGAAAGTACACCATTGAAGGCTAAACTCGTAAAGAAAAGATGAATCGGTTACTAATTTGCTTTATCTCAATGTATACGGGAGGTGTTTTAGCCTGGGAAGAGAACTCCTTTTACAATGTAATTAGGAACTTTTCTAAAACTTTAAACTTCTCTGATTGCTGGGTCTGCACATGACTACCAAAGGCAGGGATGGAAGTACCATGGTTTGGGGTCCCGTCACTAAATTGGTCTGCTGAGTACAAATATACAAGCAGTCAGATGTTGGGAATGGCTGCGAGAGCAGGGTGGACATGAGGCTGTGTATGAGCATAACTAGTGCGGCAGCACAGAGTGCATTCTCATGAGAAAACATTAGGAGTTAAGATAGAAGACACAACATCCTTGGGGCAGCATGTAAACAGCAGGCCGTAAACAGCAGGCCCACATCCACAGCTATGCTCTGTGGATATGTGGGGGGCTGATAAGCGGATGAGCTCAGCGGCAGGGGTGAATGCTGGCTGAGCATTGGTTGAAGCTAGGCAGCCCACCTAGACGCCCACCTTGTGCTCCAATAGTAAGTGAACACGTGTATTAGAATCATATATAAACTCTGTGTGTGCAACAATAAAGTGAAGCTTGATCACTCATATTGAGTACTGTCGTGCTTCCCCGCTTGAGAACAATCTGATTAGGACACTATCCGTGGCAATTGGCGCCCGAACAGCAAAGGACCTGATGGAAGATTGATTTGGGAGCGGACGGACAAGAGCATCGGCATCGCAGCGGCTGAGCCGGGGGGCGGCATCGCCTAGACCGACCAAAAGAGGTCTGCTCGGATCCGGAGGGCACAAAACGGAGCTCCGTTGACAGTGGGCGCTGCGTGCGGTGAGATGTGGATTGCAGTGCACCATAGAAAGTGAGGTAGCCCTAGATTTTTTAAGACGCTTCTTAGAGAAGCGCGGGGTAGAGTCTGTGACTCTAAAGCAATTGCCTGGGTTGCTAGCCTATGCTAAAGCGAAAGGGTTTTTTGCCCGTTCTCAGGATGTTCTAGGGGAGGAGGAATGGCTAAAGTTAGGGCACATTCTTTGGTATAAAGTTATAGATGATGACAAGGGTGCTAAAAAATTGATGAAACCGTGGCGAGACGTTATTAACTGCATTAAGCGCTACCGTCTCGAACGGCAGGTGGCAGCCTCCGCTTCGCGACAGCTAGACGGTCTCCCTGAGGACGCGGGGCGGCTGAAAGTGGGGGGGGACTATGTCCCGATTCCCCCCCCTGGGAGGCGCAGTGCCGGTTCGGATTGTTGGCCTCCTTAAGGGGGGGGGGGCTTTTGGCGCCGTCTGCACCCCCCAGCCGCTGACGCTGACGTGGCGGATGATAGTGATAATGACGAGCCGGATCTGTTTCCTTCTGATCCGGAGGGGGGAATTGGGGACGGAGCCACAGCCTCAGTGCCGGCTATGCCGGAAGGGCCGCCGGGGGCGGGGATAAGCAAACCACCATGGGCCCCGATAGGTAAACCACCATCACGGAAGGCCTTTCCTTCCCGTCTCGATTGGTCGGTGGTAGCGCAGGAGGCTATGAGTGCAGGGGACATGGGCGTAGTAGAAATCGTAAATCAGGCGTTCCCCGTGCGCTTTGAGTTAAGTGATGATGGCAGCAGACGGGGTTCATGTGCCTATCGGCTGGAAACTACTGTCCCAGCTTAGGGCCACGGTCAATGAGAGTGGTCTGCATGGCGAGCCCACTAAGCAAATGCTAAATTACATCTGGGGTTATGGAGTTATTGTTCCGGAAGACATCAAGGTTATTGTCCGCATGATCATGAGTCAGTCGGAACAATTACTCTGGCAGGCCCATTGGCAGAGATTATGTGAAATGAGTTCTAATACCCCGAGGGCAGCTGAGGATCCCTTGTTTGGAGTGACGGTACAGCAGTTGATGGGCACAGGTCCCTTCGCTGTACCAGATGTACAGGTTCACTTAGGCCCTGAGGTATGTCTGGAGGGTATGCGGTTGGCCCGCCAGGCATTAGAGATGGTTAAAACCTCTACTCCGACCCCTTCCTATATGTCTGTAAAACAAGGCAGAGAAGAATCCTTTGCTAGCTTTGTGGATAGGATTACAGATGCAATAAATAGAGCCGATGTGCCTGACTGGATGAAAGACACTCTGTTGCGCCAGTGCGCAATGGATAAATGTAACGCTCCCACACGATCTATTTTGATAACCCTGCCAATCGATGCCACCATTGAAAGTATGTTAGAACGAATGAGTCGGGTACCCACTGGGCCGCACGTGTGGATAGTAGAGGCTATATGGGAGTTAGGTGGAAAAGTGGCTGAGGCTCAAGCGCAGGCCTTTGCAGCCCTTGCGCCCTTATCAGCAGAGAGTGGCCGTAGGGTAGATCGGGGGAAGAGGACAGCAGGCATTACCTGCTTCCGCTGCGGCAAGGCAGGGCACATGAGAAGGGAGTGTAGGGTTAATGTGT
>NW_011217469.1:1577-3897 GCF_000146605.3 Meleagris gallopavo | reverse complement strand
TTTGGCAACCGGAGTAGATATCACCCTTCTCCACAACCGGCCTCTCCGAATACCTACGACAACTCGTGGACCTCTAGAGCTAAAAGGGACTGCCGTGGGTGCCTTATTAATTGGACGTTCATCTACCGGTTTACGTGGTGTGACTGTTCTTCCAGGACTTACTGATGCTGACTTTGATGGGATTATACAAATAGTGGCGCAAACACAGTTTCCACCTGTCCACATTCCTGCCGGTTCAAAAATTGCTCAATTGGTGCCACTACCTGCACTGACTCAAAGTTTGCAGCCACTTACCTCGAAAGCCCAAAATGAGAAAGGCTTTGGGTCAACTGGAGGATTAGTGCTTCTTACAGTGCCAATGCGTCAGCGACCCATCATTTCTGCCACCTTCTATTCTAATGGACAATCGTGCACGTTACAAGCCCTTTTGGATACCGGAGCTGACATCACAATTGTTGCCAAGAGCCTTTGGCCCTCCCAGTGGCGCTTGGTACCACTGGGGAGGGGTGTGGAAGGTATGGGCGGATCAGTAGCAGTGCTGCAAAGCGCTCAGCCCATTAAGGTTTCTATTGACGGCCGGCACGCTCACTGCCCCATCACAGTAATGCCACTACCCCCTGGGGTCCAATCCTTGATTGGCAAGGATGCTCTGGATCAAATGGGAATGGTCCTGACTACTCAAGTGGGTTTTCCTTAGCGGCCGCTGTTTGGGCTTTCCCAATTCAACTCACTTGGCTGACTGATACACCCGTCTGGATCGAGCAGTGGCCGCTAAAGAAGGAAAGCCTCGAAAATGCCCTTGCACTGGTAAAAGAGCAGTTACAAAAGGGCCACATCTGACCATCTACCAGCCCTTGTAACACCCCCATATTTGTAATAAAGAAGAAATCCGGAAAATACAGACTGCTCCACGATCTTCGGGCTGTTAATGATCAAATGCAACCCATGGGAGCTTTACAACCTGGCCTCCCCAACCCTGCAATGATCCCAGAGAAATGGAATATCCTAATTGTGGATCTTAAGGACTGTTTTTTCACAATAGGCATTCACCCAGATGATATGCAACACTTTGCTTTCACTGTACCTTCACCTAACAAAGGTGCACCGGCCTCACGATACGAATAGACTGTATTGCCACAAGGCATGAAGAATAGCCCTACTCTCTGTCAGTTGTTTGTTGACGCTGCCCTTGCACCAATTCGCAAGGCATGGTCTCATGCAATAATATATCATTATATGGACGATATTCTTATTGCGCAACCACAACCATTCACTGCCGAACAGGAAACGTTCCTGGAACGTACACTCCAGAATAAAGGACTGGTCATAGCTCTGGAAAAGGTACAGCGCGAGCCCCCATGGAAGTACCTGGGCTGGACCATCACACAGTCGCAGATCAGCCCACAAAAGTTGGCGTTACACACTGATATTCGGACTCTCAATGACGCCCAGAAACTTCTAGGTGATTTACAGTGGTTATGCCCCATTGTTGGTATCTCCAACGACGATCTCAATGTACTGCGTCCCCTTCTAAAGGGCACCAATCCTGCCGCCCATGTTTCAGTGACAACAGAGCAGCAGCATCTTATTGAAACTCTCGGACAGCTTATTGCGACATGAGCCATCGATCGCTGTGAGCCATCTCTCCCCATCGATATCACCATCCTAAGTGGCCACAGGCAACTGCTGGGTGCACTGACGCAGTGCAAAAAGAAAAAGGGGGAGAGGCCAGACGTAAAGGTACTGGAATGGCTGTTTACAAGCTTGCAGCCAAAAACGACAATCCAGCAAAGGATCGACAACCTCGCAGAATTAGTAAGGAAAGGACATCACAGAGTACTCAGCATCTCTGGAGAAGAGCCAGGAACCATATATTAACCTCTCAAACGTGTGGACTTGGACTGGTATCTACAGAATTCACATGAGCTGGCAGCAAGTTTGCTGACCTCAGGAGCAGCTTTGACAGTACGACCCCTCGCCTCCCCTGTACTGAAATGGATGTCACAACAACATTGGTTACAAATACCTAAACGAAGCAGAACTCCTCTTCAAAATGCAGTAACAGTTTTTACAGACGCCGGCCGAAAATCGCATACAGCAGCAGCGACATGGCAAGAAGACCAGCAATGGAAGCATCGAATCCTTCAAGCGCAATGTGGAGACTCTTTGCAGACTTTAGAACTTTCTGCTGTAGTTTGGGCGTTCCTGAACTGGTCTCAAAAGCCCCTTAACGTAGTATCGGATTCGTTATACGTTGTGGGCCTCGTAGAAAGAGTAGAGGACGCTAGAATCAGGGATATTGGCAACCAACGCCTATTTG
>NW_011217469.1:0-666 GCF_000146605.3 Meleagris gallopavo | reverse complement strand
AGGCAGTGGTGGAGAGGGCAAATCAGACGCTTAAGAGGTACATAGAGAAACTTTCTGAGGTAAAGGATCCCCAGGAGCGCCTGGCTAGGGCGTTGTTTACATTTAATTATCTGTGCATCTTTGGGGATAGGGAAGAGGCATCAGCTCAGATTCATGGGCGGGTACCCTCTCAAGGTAGCAGCAAGCCGTTTTTCATAAGGTACAGGAATACCAAGACAGGGATTTGGGAGGGCCCCTCAGAAGTGAAATACATGGGAAGAGGTTACATGTGTGTGCTCACCCCAACGGGTCCATTGTGGGTCCCGGCGAAGTGGACCAGAGCAGCAGTGTCTATTTCTGCTGATACTGACAGGTTGCCACCTCAACAGCCAGGCAGTCCTTCAGGTGTCGCAGCCAGGGAACCTATGGGTGACCTGAGCTAACAAGACGAGCCAGACTGACTTCTGCCTGAGTCTTCAGTCGGCCACTGAACCTTTCCGGACCTGCCTGATTGGTGTACCGGGTTATCGGCTGCAGAGCTTTCAAGGATACATAAGAGATAATCCATGTTTCCGTTACAACACTTCAGAACAAAGTGCATGCTTGATAGAATGACTAAGTGTCTCCTTGCCATGGGACCCCCAAGAGCTGGATCTCCTGGGTTCCCAGGCAATAGGAAACGCTTCA
>NW_011217468.1:0-484 GCF_000146605.3 Meleagris gallopavo | reverse complement strand
AAAGAACCTGGAGATTGCTGAGTACACTGCCCTTCTCCAGCAGAGATCACCTTGAGCAGGTTGGTCAGGGTCGTGACCGACTGGGCGTTGGATATCTGCAGAGATGAAGACTCCACAACCTCTCTCAGCAACCTGAGCAGCTGTTGCCTTGTGTCCCACCAGTGGCACCACTAAGCAGCCCTTGTTTTCTTCTCAGCCTCCCTCCAGGTAGTCATATACACTGATGAGATGCCCCATCAGCCTTCTCTTCTGCAGGCTGCACAGTTCCAGCTCTCCCCGAGTCTTTCCTCATAGAAGGAAATGCTTGAGAGTTGAGATGCCTCCCCATCTTTGTGTCATTTGGTCGCATTCTCCATGGAAGCTCCCCGCTCCTCTTGTGCTGGGGAGCCCAGAACTGGACGTGGTTCTGCAGGACAGCTTCACCAGTAGTGAGGGGAAGGTTCTCCAGCACTGACCTGCTCCTCCTAACATAACCCAGGTGTTG
>NW_011217467.1:0-766 GCF_000146605.3 Meleagris gallopavo | reverse complement strand
ATGCACTATATTGAATCAAGACTTAATGTGGGTCCGTATGGCTTTTGGGATTCAAAAGGTACTCCAGATATTGGAATGAAATGCTGCTATCCTGGAAGTCTAAAAGTCAGACTTAGTAAAGAACAAGGTAATAGGTTATGACTGCTTCTATCACCTCCACTGTGCTTATATTCACACAAAGAACCTGGAGATTGCTGAGTACACTGCCCTTCTCCAGCAGAGATCACCTTGAGCAGGTTGGTCAGGGTCGTGACCGACTGGGCGTTGGATATCTGCAGAGATGAAGACTCCACAACCTCTCTCAGCAACCTGAGCAGCTGTTGCCTTGTGTCCCACCAATGGCACCACTAAGCAGCCCTTGTTTCTTCTCAGCCTCCCTCCAGGTAGTCATACACACTGATGAGATGCCCCATCAGCCTTCTCTTCTGCAGGCTGCACAGTTCCAGCTCTCCCCGAGTCTTTCCTCATAGAAGGAAATGCTTGAGAGTTGAGATGCCTCCCCATCTTTGTGTCATTTGGTCGCATTCTCCATGGAAGCTCCCGCTCCTCTTGTGCTGGGGAGCCCAGAACTGGACGTGGTTCTGCAGGACAGCTTCACCAGTACTGAGGGAAGGTTCTCCAGCACTGACCTGCTCCTCCTAACATAACCCAGGTGTTGCCGGCCTCCTTTGCTTCTTACAAGGCAGATTCCTGTTGTCTTATGAAGCTCTGGTCAAGATGTTTGAAAGTGCTCTTGGCTTTCACAGAACACTAAGGAACAGACTCC
>NW_011217466.1:0-556 GCF_000146605.3 Meleagris gallopavo | reverse complement strand
TGAACCATTGGCACACAGTCCAGACACATCTGTCAGTTAAAGTGACTGACCAGGCTGGGCTCACATTGCAGCCTTTCCTTGCATTTGTTGGTCACATTTGTGTCATCCTATGTTCCTGTGAAGTGTTCCCCCTTTTATGTCATTTTCCATCTGAAAAGCTCTTGACCAGAAACAGAAACAATTTTTTTAGCCTTCCCTCGAAATTCATTGAAAAAATTCCCAATTCTTTCTCTACCTGAAGAGCAGCAAAGTGGTAACCTAAACTTAGAAAGAAGTGATGGAGACTTCTACCTTGGTCAGCCATTCTGATGAATATATCCTTCTGCTTCATGCATTAAGGGCTGTGGATCGTTGTAGCCCCTGTACGTAGCTTCTGGATGAGAAAGTCTCATCCAGGAAAGAGCCAATAACGTGGCTTACATACAGCACAGACCTCAGTTCCTTCCATGAAGGAAAACCTGCCGCACGATGCTGGGAGCCACAGCCCCTTTCTAGCTGTTAGTGGGCATTTGTGTGCAGAAAGCTCCAACAGAACTACCCTCTGACACTGCTGCTT
>NW_011217465.1:0-815 GCF_000146605.3 Meleagris gallopavo | reverse complement strand
AGTATTTCACTCCCTAGCTGGGTAGAGATCCCCGTTTGTACAACATAAGGCCCTTTGTACAGTATTTTGAAAGGACTTAACCCTTCTTTGGCTCTAAGTTTCATTCTGATCCTAAGGAGAGCCAAAGACAACAACTGTGGCCAGGACAGTCCAGATTCCTGGCCCAGTTTTACAATCTGTGATTTAATTAGATGGTTCATCTTTTTCACCTGACCACTCGCCTGTGTTCTGTGTGGTAAGTGCAATTGCCAATTTATTCCCAATGCTTGCTGAGCTGTTGGACAATCTCTGCAATAAACTGAGTTCCCTGGTTGAAGGGTATTGTTGCAGGACACCCAAACCTTGAAATAATCTCCTGCAACAATACCTTGGTTATTTCTTTGGCTTTATTGGTCCTGCAAGGGAATGCTTCTGGTCACCCTCAAAGGGTATTGGTTAAAACTAGCATATACCAAAACCCTTCTTTCCTGGCAGTTCTGAAAAAATCAATTTGCAATTGTTGCCCTGAAAGGTTCCCTTTCCCAACAAGCCCCACTTGTACCCTGTTCCTGGTACTAGGATTGTACAGTTACTTTCTGGTGTCTGTACCCCCCCCTCCTTATGTTTTATTATGTTCTCTTAGAACCAAATTCTATAAAATACTAATGGGCACAACAATGTGTCTATCTGGGTATGCACCCATCTGTCAGTTTGCTCTCTCCCCTTCTAAATCATTAATTAGATATCTATCCTCTCTAGAATACCTTATAGGTTCTGACTGAGGTTCAGATATTTTAAGTTTACCGTCTGGAATTAAAGCCAGTTCACCAATTTCT
>NW_011217464.1:0-897 GCF_000146605.3 Meleagris gallopavo | reverse complement strand
CTTGGTTTCAATATTAAACCCTCTGGTGATCTAGGAAGCCGTAGTTCAGCAGGCTGGTCAGTTAGTTGCTGATCTGGGGGAGACAGAACGCCTACGGACTAGGCGCAACATTCGGATGTTAGAAGAAGCTGAGGTCCTGCCGGTGACTAAAACCAAGACGCCGGCTATTCGAGCTCCTCGATCGGGACCCATAAGGGTTTCCTGAAAACAAATGTTTAATGGCCTAATTCGGGCTGGGGTCCAATATGCGAAGATTGACCACCAGCCCAATCACATTGTCCTTCAGCTGTGGAGAAAATCAGATTCCAGAACTACCCTAAGAAACCAAGGGTAAGAGTTAAAGGAACAGTACCAATGACGACATGGAATTTAGAGGATTTCATTATTCCCAATAGAAAAAATAAGTTCCCTCAGGTGTCTTGGGCTACAATGCCTGAACCACCTGAAGCAAAAAACTTGACTTTGGCCCAGTTCATGGTGTGATGAGGGATGTCAGTCCCCCTAGGGCTTCCAGATGGTACCGGAGGCCCTATGTAGAGTTAACAATATACTTGTCCAGGAAAAATGTCCAGAGTTATGGCACTAGTTGATAGTGGAGTAGAAACAACAGTTATTTATGGAGATAAAAACAAATCTCATGGAAACAGAGTGATGATGGGTGGTTTTGGGGGACAAACTATTCCTGTCACCCAAACATGATTAAAGCTGGGGGTTGGGCGTCTCCCACCCTGGGAGTATAAGGTATCTATTGCCCCAGTCCAGGAATACATCATGGGCATAGATATTCTATGGGGTCTGGCTCTCCAGACAACCGTGGAGAGTTCAGACTCCGACAGAGATGTATTAGTATCCAGGCGGTGCAGGCAATATTAAGAGGCCATGCGAAACATGGGCCAA
>NW_011217463.1:0-1860 GCF_000146605.3 Meleagris gallopavo | reverse complement strand
GGACCAGTCCCGGTCCGCAATAATGGCCTCTCGCAGGCAGGGACTTCGGCGATTCCGTCTGCCCACTGCAGGGACGATATAGAGGAAGTAAGTGAGGATGAGGGGCTGGACCTCTTTCCCCCTGATACAGAAGGGGGTAATGGGGATGGAGCAAACATAGCCAGCGGCTCGAAACTACCCACTACTCTGCGGGCGGTAGGCGGGGGCTCTAACGGGGCCACACTCACTAGGCCGTCATGGACTCCGCCTAGTAGACCACCCCCTCCTCGTCTTGATTGGTCAGCAGCAGCAAGAGACGCTATAAATGCCGGGGATATGAAAATGGTAGAAGCGGTGAGTCAAGCATTCCCTGTGCTGTTTGAAGTAGATAACGATGGAAATCGACAAGGAATTCACGTACCCATGGGCTGGAAAATTTTATCACAGCTTAGGGCCACAGTTAATGAGAGCGGGCTGCACGGAGAGCCTACTAAGCAGATATTGAACTATATATGGGGCAGCAGTGTATTAGTCCCAGAGGATGTCAAGGTAATTGTCCGAATGATAATGAGTCAGTCAGAGCAGTTGTTGTGGCAAGCCCATTGGCAGAGGCTGTGCGAGATCAGCTCCAATAGCCCAAGGGCTGCCGCATATCCCCTGTTCGGGGTAACAGTAGAACAATTGATGGGCACAGGTCAATTCGCTGTCCCAGACATGCAGGTCTACTTGGGGCCCGAGGTCTGTTTGGAAGGAATGCGGCTAGCCCAACAGGTAATGGAGATGGTTAATACATGCACTCCAACTCCCTCGTACATGTCTATAAAGCAGGGTCATGAGGAGACTTTTGCTGGCTTCATTGACAGAATAACAGAAGCCATAAATAGGGCGGATGTTCCAGAGTGGATGAAGGGCGCCTTGTTATGCCAATGCGCGACGGAAAACTGCAACGCCTCCACTCGGTGTGTCTTAATAACCCTCCCAATAGATGCAACTATCGAAATGATGCTAGACCAAATGAGCAGGGTACCAACAGGCCCCCAGGCATTCTTAGTGGAGGCGTTACGAGAAATAGGCAGTAAGTTGGTGGAGGCGCACACCCAAGCCTTTGCTGCTCTCGCGCCTTTGACAAGAGGGGGAGGGCAAAGGACTGAGCGACCACGGAAAAACCAGGAAACGAACTGTTTCCGTTGTGGAAAGGCAGGGCATATGAAAAGGGAATGTAAGGGCAAGGTCTGGTGCGACAACTGCAACTCCGCCTCCCATAGCACGTTAGCATGCCGCTTATCGGGAAACTTCAAGCAGAGCGCAAAGGGCCGCCGCGCGCTGACAACAATGGCGGCCCCAGTAGTAGCCCCCTCAACTCCTCCGCCATCAAGCCCACACAAGACAG
Source organism: Meleagris gallopavo (assembly GCF_000146605.3). Classification (NCBI taxonomy): domain Eukaryota; kingdom Metazoa; phylum Chordata; class Aves; order Galliformes; family Phasianidae; genus Meleagris; species Meleagris gallopavo. Next base: position 491 of record NW_011217463.1, on the reverse strand, counting down.
CGGCACACGACAAAATGCATTCACAAGGGCCTCCGATCTTCGGCCAGCCACAAGGGGAAGCCTCGGCCTGGATTTGGCAACCGCAGTAGATACCACTCTTCTTGACAACCGGCTTATCCGAATACCTATGACAACTCGTGGGCCTCTAGAGCTAAAAGGGACTGCCATGGGTGCCTTGTTAATTGGACGTTCATCTACCGGTCTACGTGGCGTGACCGTTCTTCCAGGACTTATTGATGCTGACTTTGATGGGATTATACAGATAGTGGCGCAAGCACAGTTTCCACGTGTCCACATTCCTGCTGGTTCAAATATTGCTCAGCTGGTGCCACTACCTGTGCTGACACAAAGTATGCAGCCACTTACCTCGAAAGCCCGAAATGAGAATGGCTTTGGGTCAACTGGAGGATTAGTGCTTCTTACAATGCCAATGCGTCAGCGACCCATCATTTCCGCCACCTTCCATTCTAATGGACAGTCGTGCGAGTTAC
>NW_011217462.1:0-1530 GCF_000146605.3 Meleagris gallopavo | reverse complement strand
TCATCAGCCACCAGCACCTTCATGTCCCTCACTGGAATTCGAGTCTCAGTGCCCAGGAAGTGCTCCTGGATTGGAAGGGACATCCGACTCATGGCACGCTCTCCAAAGACTGCAGGGATCCCCCAACAGTGTCAGGAGGAGGCTGTCTTTCTGCGAGGATCATTGGAAGTACATAAAGATCCAGTGTGTTCCATCACCCACACCTTTGTCTCCCTGGTCCATGTTAGAGATAGCACAGCCAAGGACAGCCTCCTTCTGTTGTATGACTCTGGAGATGCTGTTCTGAGACAGGTGTATGGGGAGGCCTCAGGTATGGCTGGCTCTATGGCACAGTGCAATAGCAGGGTGTTCCCAGCCCACTCACAAGTGGAAGTTCCAGCAGTCAGTTGGTAGCATTCCATAATACACCAAAAATGAAGGCTATATTCATTCAGGAATTAACTGTAGGAGCACTTAGAAGTAGCAAAAATGTTCTTTGAAGTTTTAAAAACACCACAACAAATGTAAGTTGATATTGATACAGACTGATGCTGATATTGATGTAACAAACTCATTGGTAAAACTATGGACTTAAAAAAATTGACAATTACATACTTATCAATCTTACTAGTCAAAACAATTTTGGTCTAGCAGAGCTGTTAGAGTTAGGGTAGTATGGTTAAGTTGCTATTGGACTTGATGAACTTGAAGGTCTTTTCCAACCTCAGTAATTCCATGATTCTATGATTCTAATAATGTAACAGGTTATATATATCTATACATATTCAAAGTATCGCTGGAGATTCAAAGGGATCCCAGAAGGGCAGTCTAGGTCAGATCATCATCAAGGGGGTCATCTTAAGAAACTGACCTCAGAGAGACCGACCTCATAAGTACCTATAAACTGATCACAGAAGAGACCAAACCACCCCCCAGGAATGAGACAAGAAGGAAATCAACAGTAATGGACAGAGTCTCTTTACAAAAGCTGATCTCCACTGTGGGCTGTGGATTATCATGGGGTTCAGGAGCCCATATCACAGCATTGCAGAGTTTGTGCAATGTTCAAGTGAAACTGCATCCTCTTTAAGGAGAAAAAAAGGGGAAAAGAAGGAAGCAAGCAAACAATAGATGTAGGAGCATGCTCAGCATGGGAAGTTTATAAGAGAGAGGGTCTCCATTCTGTACAAAGTTCAAGTGCTTTTGATATCACTGATGCATAAATGGGCAGAGGACATCATCACTGCTTCAGGAAACCAATAGATTCCGTTACTGTCCTTCTTCCTGCTAATACCTCTAATGGAGAAGACAGGAGAGGAACTGGAAGGCATCTTCAAATACCATCAGGTTCAACTGTCTGACATCATTAGCTCTAACCACAAGGAAATACATATTAATGAAAGCATTGTCCAAATGTCTGTCAACCCTGAAAAGCATGGGGCATCATCCACATCTCCACGAAGGCTGATCCAGTGTTTGACCACCTTCACAATTTCCTGGTGATACAAGTTCTAGCAAAGTTGCTAAGCTTTCTAATGCTCCTTGATGGAT
>NW_011217461.1:0-1139 GCF_000146605.3 Meleagris gallopavo | reverse complement strand
TGTAACATTAGCACATGTAACATAAGTAATGAATATAAACTGACAGTGTTTTGTGCAACATATGCATGATAGGTGGAGCTCATCTCCCATGCATCCAGCACCAAAAATAAAGAATTTCTGCTTTCTAACACTCCAATTTGAGTCTTAGGGTGGTTCATGATCAACTTATATACAGTATCTCTCCTATCTGGCCTGAACATCTCCTGGTGCTGTTTTGTGCCATTCCCCCACATGTCCTGCCATCAGATACCAGGGGGCAGAGACCGGCAGCGCCCTCTCTGCTTTCCTTCCTAGGAAGTTGTAGAGAGCAATGAGGCTGCCTCTTAGCTTTGTGTTCTCCCACATGTCCTCGGGCTCTCCTCGGAGGATATGCCTTCCAGCCCCACTATCAGCTCTGCTGCCTTCCTCTGGATGATTTAAAAACATTAAAAAACTTCTTATGTCATGGAGCCCAGAACTATGAAAAGCATTCCATTTGAGGACACACCAAGACTAACTACAGTGAGCAAATGACCTTTTTTTACCAGAAGGCTACAGAGTGTTTAGTACATCTGAAAATTCACTTCGACCTCTTTGCTGCTGGGACACAACATCAGCTCTTGTTGAGCCTGCTGTCAGCCAGCACACCCAGAGCCCTGCAGGATGTCTGTGCTTCTCAGGTGCTCAGCTGCACTTCAACGTTGACCCCAGACTAAGACTAGAGCCTCAACAGTACAAAGCAAGGAAGACGTGGTAGGTGGTGGAGTCCATGGCAAACAGGCCATAGAGTGAGGCAGTCAGGATGGTTGAGGCAGGGAGATGGTGATATCTTGGAACAAGATATCTTGCATTAGTCATAGACATGCATGTCCAGAAGAGGCACAGCCCTCTGGACACTCGGGAGAAAGTACTAGAAAGTACAAGATCCGTTGAGAGGGGTCATCAGAAGTGGCTGAACTTGAGCCATATGACTGGAGGAAGGAGAAAAGTTGTGTGAGACTTAAAGGAGACACCTCCCTTTGATAGTGGATTCTCCACTTTGCTCAAGTCTCATCTCTTTGATTTTCTTGGCAAGGAATGGCAACTCCAGTGCTGCAGAAGGTCTCACAAAGTTTGTCTGCATATCAGAGTACAATCCCTTACAACTCTTCCACACAATT
>NW_011217460.1:0-381 GCF_000146605.3 Meleagris gallopavo | reverse complement strand
TGGGGACACTAAGAACCCCATGGGGGCACCGAGACCCCAAATCAGGACCCCAAGAGCCCAAATCAGGACCTCTCAAAGGGACCCCAAGACCCTACAAGGACCCCAAAGTCCTCTTGGGGACACCAAGAACCCCATGGGGGCACCGAGACCCCAAATCAGGACCTCAAGATCCCAAATCAGGACGGCTCAAAGGGACCCCAAGACCCTACAAGGACCCCAAAGTCTTCTTGGGGACACTAAGAACCCCATGGGGACACCGAGACCCCAAATCAGGACCCCAAGACCCCAAATCAGGACCTCAAGATCCCAAATCAGGACCTCTCAAAGGGACCCCAAGACCCTACAAGGACCCCAAAGACCTCTTGGGGACACCAAGAACCC
>NW_011217459.1:0-837 GCF_000146605.3 Meleagris gallopavo | reverse complement strand
CCAAATCAGGACCCCAAGACCCCATTAGGATCTCTCAAAGGGAATCTAGGACCCCAAATGAGGACCCCAAGACCCTACAAGGACCCCAAATTCTTCTTGGGGACACTAAGAACCCCATGGGGGCACCGAGACCCCAAATCAGGACCCCAAGAGCCCAAATCAGGACGGCTCAAAGGGACCCCAAGACCCTACAAGGACCCCAAAGTTTTGTGGGGACACTGAGAGCACCATGGAGACCTCAAGAACCTCATGGGGACACCGAGACCCCAAATCAGGACCCCAAGACCCCATTAGGATCTCTCAAAGGGAATCTAGGACCCCAAATGAGGACCCCGAGACCCCATTAGGATCTCTCAGAGGGACCCCAAGACCCTACGAGGACCCCAAAGTCCTCTTGGGGACACCAAGAACCCCGTGGGGGCACCGAGACCCCAAATCAGGACCCCAAGACCCCAAATCAGGACCTCTCAAAGGGACACCAAGACCCTACAAGGACCCCAAAGTCCTCTTGGGGACACCAAGAACCCCATGGGGGCACCGAGACCCCAAATCAGGACTCCAAGAGCCCAAATCAGGACCTCAAGATCCCAAATCAGGACGTCTCAAAGGGATCCCAAGACCCTACGAGGACCCCAAAGTTTTGTGGGGACACTGAGAGCAACATGGGGACCCCAAGAACCTCATGGGGACACCAAGACCCCAAATCAGGACCCCAAGAGCCCAAATCAGGACCTCAAGATCCCAAATCAGGACCTCAAGATCCCAAATCAGGACGGCTCAAAGGGACCGCAAGACCCTACAAGGACCCCAAAGTCTTCTTGGGGACACTAAGAACCC
>NW_011217458.1:0-389 GCF_000146605.3 Meleagris gallopavo | reverse complement strand
TGTCTCCACAAATTCCAAGCTGCTCCACAGAGTCTCTTTTCCAACATGTGGATAATAGAACTTTTTAGGCTGTTACTTAACATGCACTATTAACTGTAATTCACAGCTTTCACATAAAGGAGAATGTGGAATGCAACTTTTTGACATAGTAAATCCCCCAGTGTCTGTCCTGAGACCAGTGGCAGAAGAAGAAAGCAGTTCTGGTCCTCATCCCTTCCAAACCTGTAGCACTGAACTGCGCCGGCCCCTCAAAGGCTTGAATTGCAGAGCTGTGGGGGAATCAGTCTCAGTTGTCTGTTGTAGTCTTGTTGTTGTAGTTCAAACTATTTTATCACTGTGAAGATGCAGACTAGAGATAGATAGGAGGCTGGCTTTAAAAGAACTACTTG
>NW_011217457.1:0-588 GCF_000146605.3 Meleagris gallopavo | reverse complement strand
AGATAACTGTGCTTTTACCTCCTCTCAGGAGGGATCTCAGTTGCTGTCAGTTCATATCTATTTGTTGGTGTTCTGGGCTTCTCCACTGGGGGGACTGTTGTGAACTGGCTCTCTGAAAGAAAGTATCCAAACCAAAGCAGGTGTGGTTTTGCAGTAGAGGATTCATTTGTCTTCAGTCAGGATTTCTCACCATCAGCAAGTAGTTCTTTTAAAGCCAGCCTCCTATCTATCTCTAGTCTGCATCTTCAGAGTGATAAAATAGTTTGAACTACAACAACAAGACTACAACAGACAACTGAGACTGATTCCCCCAGAGCTCTGCAATTCAAGCCTGTGAGGGGCCGGCGCAGTTCAGTGCTACAGGTTTGGAAGGGATGAGGACCACAACTGCTTTCTTCTTCTGCCACTGGTCTCAGGACAGACACTGGGGGATTTACTATGTCAAAAAGTTGCATTCCACATTCTCCTTTATGTGAAAGCTGCAAATTACAGTTAATAGTGCATGTTAAGTAACAGCCTAAAAAGTTCTATTATCCACACGTTGGAAAAGAGCTCTGTGGAGCAGCTTGGAATTTGTGGAGACAGCTC
>NW_011217456.1:0-1126 GCF_000146605.3 Meleagris gallopavo | reverse complement strand
GCTGAGAGAGCTGGAGCTCATCAGCTCCAGCGGAGAAGAGAAGGCTCCAAGGAGACCTTGGAGTGGCCTTCCAGTACCTGAAGGGCCCTACAGGAAAGCTGGGGAGGGACTTTTTATCAGGGCAGGTAGCGACAGGACAAGGGGAAATGGCTTTAAACTGGAAAAGGGAAGATTTAGACTACATATCAGGAAGAAATTTTTTACTGTGGGGATGGGGAGACACTGGAACAGGTTGTCCAGCAAGGTTGTGAATGCCTCCTCCCTCCAAGCATTCAAAGCCAGGCTGGATAGGACTTTTGAGCAACCTGATCTATAAGGAGATATCTCTGCCTATAGCTTGGGTTTCAAACTAGCTCATCTTAAAGGTCTCTTCCACTCCATACCATTCTATGATTCTATTCTACGATTCTATATTCTGAAGGCTCTTCTTGTTCTCTAAGTTGTTGTGCTACTTGAATAGAATAATCTTGCACAGAACTTGCTTAGAAGATGCAGTTAAATTTCCTGAAGCCTAAGGACACAGACTGCTGGACTTTCACCCAGCTGCAAGTAAGGAAGGCCACACAGCTTACTCTAACTGCAAGATAAGGAAGAAAGACAGACTAAATTGAGACTCTGCAAGCATTGGCAGATCTTACAGGCCTGAAGATTGGAGAAAACAGCCCACCAAGAGACAACAAAAGGAACCAATCCAGAGCAGGAAGATCTCCAACCTCCATACTACTATTGGTCTACATGGCCGAGTGAGAGGTTGGCAACATGCACCAAAAGGGCATTTCTCTGTGCAAGGTCCTTCCTCAAGAGCAATCACCTCCATTTGTTTGTGTAAATTCAGCGCTTTCATTTTTTCTGGTGGGGAATCAACCACCACCCTACGAAGCCTGTGTCAGCAGCTGGCCTCACTAACAGTAAAGAAATGTTTTCCACTGTCTGGTCTGAACCTCCCCTGATGCAGCTCTGTGCCATTCCTGAGCGTCCTGTCATTGGCTCCCAGGTAAACACAGCACCTTCCTCTGCACTTCCCTCCTCAGGGACTTGCAGAGAACTAAGAGACCATCTCCTGGCCTTTGCTTCTCTGGACTAGGCAATGCAAGTGCCCTCAGCCTCTCCCCACAGCACACACCTT
>NW_011217455.1:2569-3354 GCF_000146605.3 Meleagris gallopavo | reverse complement strand
TCAGTTGCTGTCAGTCCGTATCTATTTGTTGGTGTTTTGGGCTTCTCCACTGGGGTGACTGTTGTGAACTGGCTCTCTGAAAGAAAGTATCCAAACCAAAGCAGGTGTGGTTTTGCAGTAGAGGATTCATTTGTCTTCAGTCAGGATTTCTCACCATCAGCAAGTAGTTCTTTTAAAGCCAGCCTCCTATCTATCTCTAGTCTGCATCTTCAGAGTGATAAAATAGTTTGAACTACAACAACAAGACTACAACAGACAACTGAGACTGATTCCCCCAGAGCTCTGCAATTCAAGCCTGTGAGGGGCCGGCGCAGTTCAGTGCTACAGGTTTGGAAGGGATGAGGACCAGAACTGCTTTCTTCTTCTGCCACTGGTCTCAGGACAGACACTGGGGGATTTACTATGTCAAAAAGTTGCATTCCACATTCTCCTTTATCTGAAAGCTGCGAATTACAGTTAATAGTGCATGTTAAGTAACAGCCTAAAAAGTTCTATTATCCACACGTTGGAAAAGAGCTCTGTGGAGCAGCTTGGAATTTGTGGAGACAGCTCAATACAAAGCTCGAAGATTCAGCTTTACAGAGCAGCAGTTGGCCCCAGACAGTGATGTTCTCAACACTTCCAAGAGATACTTCCACCACTTATTATTACATCTCTACGCACTGCTTTAACCTATCCTGAAGGTAAGAACTTCCAGTAGAACAACACAAATATTTTAATTGTTTAACTCTCAGGAAAATGAGCTGAAATCATACTCCTGCACTTCTCCTCTCAGAAATACCTAC
>NW_011217455.1:0-694 GCF_000146605.3 Meleagris gallopavo | reverse complement strand
GATGCAGCTCTGTGCCATTCCTGAGCGTCCTGTCATTGGCTCCCAGGTAAACACAGCACCTTCCTCTGCACTTCCCTCTTCAGGGACTTGCAGAGAGCAAAGAGGCCATCTCCTGGCCTTTGCTTCTCTGGACTAGGCAATGCAAGTGCCCTCAGCCTCTCCCCACAGCACACACCTTCCAGTCCTCTTAGCAGCTTTGTGCCCCTCCTCCCGGCTGCCAGGGCTCATGTTAAACTTGCTATCACCAGCACCTCCAGACCCTGCCCTAGTACTGCTCTCCAGACACTTGTCTCCTAATCTGCATCTCTGTCCTCATTCCATTGCTGGCACAGTGCCTGGCAGTTTCCTCTGCTGAACTCCATGCCACTGCTGATTGCCTAACGCTCTGATCTATCCAGATTCTTCCCTAAGGCCTCTCATCCCTCCAGGGAGCCTCCAGCACTTCCCACTTACATATCAGCAGCTATGGAAAAGAAACCTGCAGAGGATGCACGCCTCTCCTGTATCCAAGTCAATGGGAGCCCCATTCACTAGGACTCCTTGAGCTCTGCCACTGAGCCACTCCCTAGAGCCTGCACCTGTCCATCTCGCCTTTGGATGACTTGTCTGGAAGGATGCCACGAGGGACAGGATCAAAGGCCTCCCTGAAATCTAGAAAGATTACATCCTCTGCCTTCATACACTAAGTGGGTGG
>NW_011217454.1:0-581 GCF_000146605.3 Meleagris gallopavo | reverse complement strand
CCATCCTGTCCCCACATCCAGGTCCTGCTGTCCCCATCCTGTCCCCATGTCCTGTTGTCCCCACATCCAGGTCCTGCTGTCCCCATCCTGTCCCCATATCCAGGTGTCCCCACATCCAGGTCCTCGTGTCCCCATCCTGTCCCCATATCCTGTTGTCCCCACATCCAGGTCCTCGTTTCCCCATCCTGTCCCCACATCCAGGTCCTGCTGTCCCCATCCTGTCCCCATCCTGTCCCCACATCCCTGTACCCCATCCTGTCCCCATATCCTGTTGTCCCCACATCCAGCTCCTGCTGTCCCCATCCTGTCCCCAATTCCAGCTCCTGGTGTCCCCATCCTGTCCCCACATCCAGGTGTCCCCACATCCAGCTCCTGCTGTCCCCATCCTGACCCCATCCTGTCCCCACATCCAGGTCCTCGTTTCCCCATCCTGTCCCCATCCTGTCCCCACATCCCTGTACCCCATCCTGTCCCCATATCCTGTTGTCCCCACATCCAGCTCCTGCTGTCCCCATCCTGTCCCCAATTCCAGCTCCTGGTGTCCCCATCCTGTCCCCACATCCAGGTGTCCCCACATCCAG
>NW_011217453.1:0-337 GCF_000146605.3 Meleagris gallopavo | reverse complement strand
GGGGACAGGATGGGGACAGCAGGACCTGGATGTGGGGACAACAGGACATGGGGACAGGATGGGGACAGCAGGACCTGGATGTGGGGACAGGATGGGGACAGAATGGGGACAGGATGGGGACAGCAGGAGCTGGATGTGGGGACAGGATGGGGACAGGATGGGGACAGGATGGGGAAACGAGGACCTGGATGTGGGGACACCTGGATGTGGGGACAGGATGGGGACACCAGGAGCTGGAATTGGGGACAGGATGGGGACAGCAGGAGCTGGATGTGGGGACAACAGGATATGGGGACAGGATGGGGTACAGGGATGTGGGGACAGGATGGGGACAGGA
>NW_011217452.1:0-499 GCF_000146605.3 Meleagris gallopavo | reverse complement strand
CATATCCTGTTGTCCCCACATCCAGGTCCTGCTGTCCCCATCCTGTCCCCTATCCTGTTGTCCCCACATCCAGGTCCTGCTGTCCCCATCCTGTCCCCATTCTGTCCCCATCCTGTCCCCATATCCTGTTGTCCCCACATCCAGGTCCTGCTGTCCCCATCCTGTCCCCATCCTGTCCCCACATCCTGGTGTCCCCACTTCCAGCTCCTGCTGTCCCCATCCTGCCCCTATCCTGATGTCCCCACATCCAGGTCCTGCTGTCCCCATCCTGTCCCCACATCCAGCTCCTGTTGTCCCCATCCTGTCCCCATCCTGTCCCCACTTCCAGGTCCTCGTGTCCCCGTCCTGTCCCCATATCCTGTTGTCCCCACTTCCAGGTCCTCGTGTCCCCGTCCTGTCCCCATATCCTGTTGTCCCCACATCCAGGTCCTGCTGTCCCCATCCTGTCCCCTATCCTGTTGTCCCCACATCCAGGTCCTGCTGTCCCCATCCTGTCCCC
>NW_011217451.1:0-761 GCF_000146605.3 Meleagris gallopavo | reverse complement strand
GCCCTCAACTAATGCACTCACCTTGCCTCCAAACAGCAAGAGTCAGGACTACCTTGGGCTCCTGCTCCATTAAGGAACGTTCAGCAATCACACCCGGCCCTCAGCCCATACACAAAGCCTACGTTCAGGCGCTCACAGGCCTTCACCTCTCCCTCTGCAAGGGAACACCTGACAGCAAGGCCAGACAATTACCTTCCGTTGTCGTGGGTGGAGGTGTTACGGAGGTGGTGGGAGTTGGCGTGGGTGTGGATGTGCTGACTGAAGTCGGGCCGGATGAGGTCGTGACAGTAACAGGCGTGGTGCTCACGGTGCTGCTGGTGGTGCTGCTGGAGAGCGTTGTGCCAGAGGTGGTAGTGGGGGCAGACCCGGTTGTTGTTGGCGGGGCACTGCTACTTGACACGCTGGTACTCGACACACTTGTACTCGTGGTGCTCTGCGAAGTGGGACCTGGGAAAACACAGGGTTTCATCGTTGCAAGCAGGCCAACCGCATTTCCTCTCTCAGTCCTCATTTCTCAACTGACTTCACCATGCTCCACAACCGCAAGCCCGGGAAGTTCAGAGTGTAGGAATGGAGACAGTCTCATTAGTCCTATTTGTGTCATTCCGGAATTCTACTCCTAGGTTTCCAAAAACCAGCTTCGGAGACACGTGCAAACACCACACCTATGACCAATGCGGCATCTAACCACCGTGTGCACAGTGAAAACAATGCTCAGGCTACAAGAACTCCGCAGCCCTTAAGCCAGATGAATGCACTCC
>NW_011217450.1:0-1056 GCF_000146605.3 Meleagris gallopavo | reverse complement strand
AGCCTACGTTCAGGCGCTCACAGGCCTTCACCTCTCCCTCTGCAAGGGAACACCTGACAGCATGGCCAGACAATTACCTTCCGTTGTCGTGGGTGGAGGTGTTACGGAGGTGGTGGGTGTTGGCGTGGGTGTGGATGTGCTGACTGAAGTCGGGCCGGATGAGGTCGTGACAGTAACAGGCGTGGTGCTCACAGTGCTGCCGGTAGTGCTGCTGGAGAGCGTTGTGCCAGAGGTGGTAGTGGGGGCAGACCCGGTTGTTGTTGGCGGGGCACTGCTACTTGACACGCTGGTACTCGACACACTTGTACTCGTGGTGCTCTGCGAAGTGGGACCTGGGAAAACACAGGGTTTCATCGTTGCAAGCAGGCCAATCGCATTTCCTCTCTCAGTCCTCATTTCTCAACTGACTTCACCAAGCTCCACAACCGCAAGCCCGGGAAGTTCAGAGTGTAGGAATGGAGACAGTCTCATTAGTCCTATTTGTGTCATTCCGGAATTCTACTCCAAGGTTTCCAAAAACCAGCTTCGGAGACACGTGCAAACGCCACACCTATGACCAATGCGGCATCTAACCACCGTGTGCACAGTGAAAACAATGCTCAGGCTACAAGAACTCCGCAGCCCTTAAGCCAGATGAAGCACTCCGATCATCCTTAGGCTTCTTAGACTTTTCCTTAACTTTGGCTGTCAAGTTCTATTGCGTGAAACCACCACCGGACCCAATGCAGCAAACTAGCAGGCCCGATTTCACACCACAACTAATTTCCTGCCACCTCACTTGGGGCTCCAGTACAACTACTGAAACTCTTCTCTATACCCCTCTCACGTCTTCAAAAACCATTCTACCGCATTTGTCCTTGCCATGCCACTTATCTCCAACTGCTTTTCTATGTTCCTTGGTTGCCCACGCCACAGGCCAGAAGGCTGCCTCCTTCAACCTGTCCTCAACAAGCAATTCAGAAACGCCCCATGGTACAGAAACATCTGCCTTCCAATCAAACGCTTATGCTCCATCCGCAGGACGTGAACATGCATACCACCCACAGAGAATCACTG
>NW_011217449.1:0-326 GCF_000146605.3 Meleagris gallopavo | reverse complement strand
TTTGGGGGGTCGTTTGGGGGAAAATCCGGTGTCGTTTCGTCCGTTTTAATGCTTTTGGGATTTGATGCTCGAGTTTTTGGGGGCGGTTTTGTTTCATCTGATGAGGTTTTAGAGCAGTTCTGGGTCTTTTGGGGGGGCGGTTTTGTGCTCTTGGGAGCAGTTTGTGCTCAGTTTGGCCCCATTTTCTGCTCCTGGCAGCGATTTGGGAGCAGTTTGATGTATTTGGGGGGCAGTTTTGCCCTGTTTTCTGCACTTTGATGCTTCTGAGGGGCAGTTTTGGGGCTGATGTCCCCAGACGATGCCAGTCCTGTGCAGTTTGTCCCATT
>NW_011217448.1:0-446 GCF_000146605.3 Meleagris gallopavo | reverse complement strand
TGCACTTTGATGCTTCTGAGGGGCAGTTTTGGGGCTGATGTCCCCAGACGATGCCAGTCCTGTGCAGTTTGTCCCATTTTCTGCTCCTGGCAGCAATTTGGGAGCAGTTTGATGTATTTGGGGGGCAGTTTTGCCCTGTTTTTTGCACTTTGATGCTTCTGGGGGCAGTTTTTGGGGTTGCCGTCCCCAAATGATGTCAGTCTTGTGCACTTCTGTCCCATTTCCTGCTCTCGGGAGTCGTTCTGGGGCCTTTTGGGGGTGGCTTTGTCCAGTCTGATGCAGTTCAGGAGCACTTTGATGCTCCTAGGAGCAGTTCGGGGTCCCTTTTGTCCAATTTCCTGCCCTTAGGAGCAATCTGCCGCACTCCAGGTCTCAGTTGTGCCCTGTTTTCTCCTTCGGGGGGGCAGTTTGGGGTAATCCAGGGGCACTCCAATGTACTTTGGTGG
>NW_011217447.1:0-995 GCF_000146605.3 Meleagris gallopavo | reverse complement strand
CCTACAGCCACACCCCATATCCTACAGAAGGATCCTACAACCCCACTGGCACCCATCCCCACCCCATTTCCCATAGAAGGGGTCACGAGAGCCATGCAGCCCTACAGCCACACCCCATAGCCTATAGGAGGATCCTACAGCCCCACTGTCTCCCACCTCACCCCATATCCTATAGAAAGAGCCATGAGAGCCCTATATCTACACCCCATATCCCATAGAAGGGGTCACGAGAGCCACGCAGCCCTATATCCACACCCCATAGCCTACAAAAGGATCCTACAACCCCACTGTCTCCCATCCCCACCCCATATCCCATAGAAGGGGTCACGAGAGCCACGCAGTCCTACAGCCACACCCCATATCCTATAGGAGGATCCTACAACCCCACTGCCTCCCATCCCACCCCATATCCCATAGAAAGAGCCACGAGAGCCACGCAGCCCTACAGCCACACCCCATATCCTATAGGAGGACCCTACAACCCCACTGTCTCCCACCTCACCCCATATCCTATAGAAAGAGCCATGAGAGCCCTATATCTACACCCCATATCCCATAGAAGGGGTCACGAGAGCCACGCAGCCCTATATCCACACCCCATATCCTATAAAAGGATCCTACAATCCCACTGTCGCCCATCCCACCCCATATCCCATAGAAAGAGTCACGAGAGCCATGCAGCCCTATAGCCACACCCCATAGCCTATAGGAGGATCCCACACCCCACTGACACCCGTCCCACCCCATATCCTACAGAAGGGATCATGAGCCCCATGCAGCCCTATATCCACACCCCATATCCCATAAAAGGGGCCATGAGCCCCACTGGCACCCATCCCCACCCCATATCCTATAGAAGGGGTCACGAGAGCCACGCAGCCCTACAGCCACACCCCATATCCTATAAAAGGATCCTATAACCCCACTGGCACCCATCCCCACCCCATATCCCATAGAAGGGGTCATGAGCCCCATGCAGCCCCACAGCCACCCCA
>NW_011217446.1:0-1277 GCF_000146605.3 Meleagris gallopavo | reverse complement strand
CATATCCTATAGAAGGGGTCACGAGAGCCACGCAGCCCCACAGCCACCCCATAGCCGACAGAAAGGGGCCATGAGCCCCACTGGCACCCATCCCCACCCCATATCCTATAGAAGGGGTCACGAGAGCCACGCAGCCCTATATCCACACCCCATATCCTATAGGAGGATCCTACAACCCCACTGTCTCCCATCTCACCCCATATCCTATAGAAGGGGCCATAAGAGCCCTATATCCACACCCCATACCCTATAGGAGGACCCCACAACCCCACTGTCACCCATCCCCACCCCAAATCCCATAAAAGGGGTCACGAGAGCCATGCAGCCCTACAGCCACACCCCATATCCTATAGGAGGACCCCACACTCCACTGACACCCATCCCACCCCATATCCTACAGAAAGGATCATGAGCCCCATGCAGCCCTACAGCCACACCCCATATCCTATAGGAGGACCCCGCACCCCACTGACACCCGTCCCACCCCATATCCTATAGAAGGGGTCACGAGAGCCATGCAGCCCTATATCCACACCCCATATCCTATAGGAGGACCCCACACTCCACTGACAGCCATCCCCACCCCATATCCTACAGTGGAGACCCTACTCACCCCATAGCCCTTCTCACCCCATAGCCCTCATCGCCACCCCACAGCCCTCACCACCCCATAGTCCTCCTCACCCCACAGCTCCCACTGCCACCCCATAGCCCTCATCACCCTACAACACCCGTGACCCCATAGCAGCCCTCCTCACCCCGTAGTCTTTACGGGGCCGTGGGTGACGACACCCTTTTTGGGGTCCGGGACACGGCCCTATACGGTTATGGGGTGCAATTCCCACACCAGGTACACAGAGCATCCCCCCATCCCCCCCCCAACCTCAGCGCTAATGGGATCAGCGCTAATTAGGGAGCTCATTAAGCAGCCGTTAATTGAGCTGGGAAATGTAATTGGGGGCCATGTGGGACCGGAGGGGAATTCGATTTGGGGTCGAGGGGGGGTTTGGGGGGGAGCGGTGCTGGCGTGCCAACCCCATCTTATAGGGCAGGGTTGGGGTGGGTGATGGCCCTAATAGAGGGTTGGGGCCCTAGAGGTGGCTCTGGCCCCATAGAGGACTCTGGCCCCATAGGGAACCCTGAACCCCATAGAGGGCTCTGGCCCCATAGGGAACCCTGAACCCCATAGAGGGCTCTGGCCCCATAGGGAACCCTCAACCCCATAGAAAGCTCTGGCCCCATAGGGAACACTGACCCCATAGAGGGCTCTGGCCCCA
>NW_011217445.1:0-715 GCF_000146605.3 Meleagris gallopavo | reverse complement strand
CAACCCCACAGCATTTGCATATTGCATCTCTCTACTTCTTTTTTCACTTTGTTCTCCTGACTATGGGAAAAATTGGCATCCTGAAGGTCAGCTCACAGCTCTGAAGGGCACCTCAGGGACATTTGTGCTAATGATGGCATCTCGTTAAAGGAAAACCAACTTCCTCCCAGCCTCACAGACTGCCCTCAGCCCCAGCCAGTTGCTCTCAGCCTCTGTGCACTGCAGAGAATAATGGACACGTGCCTGAGAGGTAATTGCACTTTAGGGTTCTCTCTTGATGTGCCCTCAGGGCTGCGCTCTGATGCTGAAGCAGGGAAGCCCTCAGCTGGAACAGCTCTTATTCCATGATAAAGAAACACAAGGTGTATGCAGCCTGATCTGCAACAGGATGTGCTAGATTTGGTGACCCCTCTTGGGAAAGTGTTTGCATTACCTAGAGTGAGAGACTTACCGTGTCAGTGGCTGAAAGCAAAGCTCCTGCAGTGAGGTCGCAGCCTGCTCACACCCCACACATCCTGTACTCCCTCTCTCCTTTCTCTTCCATCTTCACGTCACCTGCAGAACGTGCCCCTGGTACTGATGCACAGCACACGGGAGCTGCTCTTAGTCACAGCTGTCTCTCTGCAGCACTGCCCACTTGTAGGAGCTCCCTGTGTCCCAGGAGCCCGGCCAATACAAGCAGCAGAGGATGTCATTTCTATCCTCCCCACTGATC
>NW_011217444.1:0-1047 GCF_000146605.3 Meleagris gallopavo | reverse complement strand
ACCTAGAGTGAGAGACTTACCGTGTCAGTGGCTGAAAGCAAAGCTCCTGCAGTGAGGTCGCAGCCTGCTCACACCCCACACATCCTGTACTCCCTCTCTCCTTTCTCTTCCATCTTCACGTCACCTGCAGAACGTGCCCCTGGTACTGATGCACAGCACACGGGAGCTGCTCTTAGTCACAGCTGTCTCTCTGCAGCACTGCCCACTTGTAGGAGCTCCCTGTGTCCCAGGAGCCCGGCCAATACAAGCAGCAGAGGATGTCATTTCTATCCTCCCCACTGATCTCCCCTGAGATGTCCCTGGGTCTCCATGGCCAACAGCTCCTGAAAGATAACACCGTCATGACTGTACTCTGCAATCGGCTGAATTAACCACCAATGTCGAGTGGACAGTGACCAACTCTGGAAATGGGAAACAGGGGACCCCAAAATAATTGAAAACAGCAGTAAGGATCTGAGGAGAAACAAACTGATTTACTAAATATTGTATCAGAATGCAAGATAACACAATGCAATACAGCACAATATAATTGGAATTGAAGCTAATAAATCAAATATAATGCGACAGAGTATCTGAAAGCTGTAGGCTTATGCTAGTGCTGAGGCAATGCGTGCAGTCGGGATGAGCAGAAGGGAGGAGAAACTGATGGTCGAAAAGAGAGAGGTCAAAGGACCAACCAAGGGCTTACATCTGTTCCCCTCGAGCAGAAATAACAACAACACAGCGAACAGTCTGCTGTGGAATGTAGTTCTTCTTTTCTGGGACAGGTACCTGGAACTGGAGTATTAGCACTTTAACTCCCAGTGCACTAGATAATGTTCTGATGTGGAATATCAGTAACCAAAAATCATAAAACCCTGACAATTAGCTATACAGCCAGGCTAAATCCAGTGATGCTTCCCAATTACGATGTTTTCTTATGTGTTTTTACGCTATTGAGAACAACAAAGTACAATGAGACAGAAATCTCTGTAGAGTTGCAGGCCTGAGTTCTTCTTTGGACCACGGGGACACGGTTAAATGGCTTCCACAACTGGAGTGTAGCAC
>NW_011217443.1:0-859 GCF_000146605.3 Meleagris gallopavo | reverse complement strand
TAGGTGTGGAGTGCTCATTCAGCTCCACTGATGTGATCTACATTTCATGACGTTGAGTTTACCATGAGTGACTCTGCACTTTTTATCTCAATGAAGCAGACTTGCCCCTACTGGCACATGGGCAAACGTGGTGATGGTGTGGGGTCAGATTTCTTTTCAAAATCTATCAGATAAAGTCACTTCTAATGCAGAAGTGCTGATCAGCATCTGAACCTTAATGCCAAAAATATGGGGGTCAAAATTAGAAGTTCTAGGGATCGCTTTTTCCAACAGATTCTCATCCTGCTCACCATGCCTGAGGACTGTTTCCTCAAGTCTGAACAGCTGTAAGACCTGAGAGGCAAAGGGATTCACTGCTGCTTAGGGCAGGGGAGCTGATTGGGTTTCTTTCCAATTGTTCTGAGCTTGGCTACTTTGCAGATGTAAGACGATTGCATTCCCATCAAATTCTGAAGTCTGACCCAGCTCAGAAAATAGCAGTCCACTGCCCATCACTGTGTATTCACCATTTCGCAACGTACTTCAGCACTGCCTCATCACCACACATCTTGCAAATGACACCTCACACTGATTTCACCAACCCCACAGCATTTGCATATTGCATCTCTCTACTTCTTTTTTCACTTTGTTCTCCTGACTATGGGAAAAATTGGCATCCTGAAGGTCAGCTCACAGCTCTGAAGGGCACCTGAGGGAGATTTGTCCTAATGATGGCATCTCATTAAAGGAAAACCAACTTCCTCCCAGCCTCACAGACTGCCCTCAGCCCCAGGCAGTTGCTCTCAGCCTCTGTGCACTGCAGAGAATAATGGACACGTGCCTGAGAGGTAATTGCACTTTAGGGTTCCCTCTAGATGTG
>NW_011217442.1:0-835 GCF_000146605.3 Meleagris gallopavo | reverse complement strand
TTCTGAGCTTGGCTACTTTGCAGATGTAAGACGATTGCATTCCCATCAAATTCTGAAGTCTGACCCAGCTCAGAAAATAGCAGTCCACTGCCCATCACTGTGCATTCACCATTTCTCAACGTACTTCAGCTCTGCCTCATCACCACACATCTTGCAAATGACACCTCACACTGATTTCATCAACCCCACAGCATTTGCATATTGCATCTCTCTGCTTCTTTTTTCACTTTGTTCTCCTGACTATGGGAAAAATTGGCATCCTGAAGGTCAGCTCACAGCTCTGAAGGGCACCTCAGGGAGATTTGTCCTAATGATGGCATCTCGTTAAAGGAAAACCAACTTCCTCCCAGCCTCACAGACTGCCCTCAGCCCCAGGCAGTTGCTCTCAGCCTCTGTGCACTGCAGAGAATAATGGACACGTGCCTGAGAGGTAATTGCACTTTAGGGTTCCCTCTAGATGTGCCCTCAGGGCTGCGCTCTGATGCTGCAGCAGGGAAGCCCGCAGCTGGAACAGCTCTTATTCCATGAAAAAGAAACACAGGGTGTATGCAGCCTGATCTGCACTGGGATGTGCCAGATTTGGTGACCCCTCTTGGGAAAGTGTTTGCATTACCTCGAGTGAGAGACTTACCGTGTCAGTGGCTGAAAGCAAAGCTCCTGCAGTGAGGTCGCAGCCTGCTCACACCCCACACATCCTGTACTCCCTCTCTCCTTTCTCTTCCATCTTCATGTCACCTGCAGAACGTGCCCCTGGTACTGATGCACAGCACACGGGAGCTGCTCTTAGTCACAGCTGTCTCTCTGCAGCACTGCCCACTTGTAGGAGCTCCCTGTC
>NW_011217441.1:0-555 GCF_000146605.3 Meleagris gallopavo | reverse complement strand
GACCCCAAAGGGAAAACATCCACAGTGGGGATGGGATCCTATGAGATCAGGACCCCATGGGGCAAATGGGATGACAGGGATGGGTCTCTATGGGATCAGGATCCCAAAGGGCTCAATGGGGTCAGGACCATATGGGATCGAGACCCCACAGGACATATGGGAACGCCGGGGATGGGTCTCCATGAGATCAGGACCCCAAGTGGCTCAATGGGGTCAGGTCCATATGGGATGAAGACCCCACAGGACATATGGGAACGGTGGGGGTGGGTCTCCACGGGATCGAGACCCCAAAGGGAAAACATCCACAGTGGGGATGGGATCCTATGGCATCAGGACCCCAAAGCTGTAAGGGAACGGCAGGGATGGGTCTCCACGGGATCAGGACCCCAAGTGGCTCAGTGGGGTTAGGTCCATATGGGATCGAGACCCCACAAGACATATGGGAACGGCGGGGGTGGGTCTCCATGGGATCAGGACCCCAAAGGGCTCAATGGGGTCAGGTCCATATGGGATAGAGACCCCACAGGACATATGGGAACGGCGGGGATGGGTCTC
>NW_011217440.1:0-742 GCF_000146605.3 Meleagris gallopavo | reverse complement strand
GGAACACTGGGAAAAAAAAAAAAAAGACAACAACATCAACTCATCATTACAGTATCATGTGGCATTGTTACACAACACTGTAGGCAGGCATCTCTCTTCCCTGAAAAAATAATGACACATTCAGTGAAGCTGCACTGTGCTCACTGTGACAGCTATTCCTGATCATCCCCAGGTTGCTGCTAGCTTGTCTGTTGCAGCTTTACAACCTAATCCACAGGAAACTGGGCAGTGCAAAGGTAGCGTTTGGTCAAGGACTCTCTAACTTTCTAAGTCTGGAAGCAGCAGTCTGAATCTTGCTGGTAAATGCAAGGCAGAGAGAAACTCTAGGCACACACTAGACCAAACTCAAAGCCCTGCCTGGGCAAAGCCCCAGCCAGCCTTGTGTCACTGTGGAAAAAGCAAATCTAGCTCTTTCTTTGCTGGCAGGTGTAGCATTCTTTCTCAATTTAGAAACCAAGCAGGTAAATCAGAAATGCCTGCAGTATAGGCTAGGGAGCAGAATACAGCCCAGCTAAGAAAGCTGCATACTTAGATACCTTGTGATACAGAGGGAGAAAAGCAATTGTAAGCAGAGGACTCCGACTCAGACATTCAGTGTCCAAGGAGAGGACACACACATCTACTTTTTCATGTACTGAAAAGGCTGAAGTGACAGATAGGCTAGTCCGCAAGACCACGCCACCGCCTGTGCCTTTTTGTCTTACATGGGACAGATACAACCTCATTGCAAGAGGCTAACCTG
>NW_011217439.1:0-949 GCF_000146605.3 Meleagris gallopavo | reverse complement strand
AGGCAATCTCCTGTGCCGCGTGTCACCAGAGACTCTTTTTCAGGGCGTGACCAGCAATGTGAGGACAGCTGCCAGCAATGTCCTGGTGGCTCTGGCCCGGACGCACTTCACCTTGGTGATGGCCGAGCTCCAGAGCCACCTGAAGGCCGTGGGGGACATGTCCAAGGAGTTTGTGCTCATCACCCTGAGCAAACTCTTCAGCACCTATGGTAGAGTGCCCTCAGCCTCCTGACATCTCTAACAACTGGGAAAGGGGTCTCTCCCCTCCACACGTGATCTGCGTTGAGCTGGGGGATGCAGAGATGCAGCTCCTCCTCCCTAGCTGCCGGGACTCTGACTGTGGCCCTTTCCTTCCTCTCTGCAGCTCCACAGTGTATCCCCTTTGTGTGGCTGATGCTGGCCGGCCTGCGCAGTGTGGTGGGCCAGGTGAGGAGTGGCCAGATCCTGCGCATTGCTTGTGCTGGTGAGTGCCGGCCCCGGAGCAGGGGGCCTCAGGAGCCCAGCACCTCACCCTGCTGCAGACTCTCACAGGCTCCCTTTTCTCTCACTCTCTTTAAAAATAAATAAATAAATAAATCTTTTTTTATTATTATTTGTTTTTTTCAGTTGTGAAACAGTGGCTGGACGGAGTCAAGATGAACTTGTCCACTGGAACCCAGTGCCCCTGGCCTGCCATGGAGAAAGAGCAAATTTATGAGAACCTTCACGAGCTGCTCTTCTCTATGCTGAGGAACTGGCAGGACTGCCAGGAGGAGAAGGTGAGCATTGCTGCACTCCCAGCCCAAGATGGCAGCAGGGGAACCCATGTCGGCAGCTCTGTCTGTGCCCAGCAGGCTGAGAGCCGAGGGGTGATGAGAGGGAGTGGGCTGGCTCTGCAAAGGGCCTTGAACTGGCTCTGTGCCGGGAAGCAGCTGCATGTCACAGCATTGTGGCAGGAAGAGCTGGGGAT
>NW_011217438.1:2679-3142 GCF_000146605.3 Meleagris gallopavo | reverse complement strand
CCTATGGTAGAGTGCCCTCAGCCTCCTGACATCTCTAACAACTGGGAAAGGGGTCTCTCCCCTCCACACGTGATCTGCGTTGAGCTGGGGGATGCAGAGATGCAGCTCCTCCTCCCTAGCTGCCGGGACTCTGACTGTGGCCCTTTCCTTCCTCTCTGCAGCTCCACAGTGTATCCCCTTTGTGTGGCTGACGCTGGCCGGCCTGCGCAGTGTGGTGGGCCAGGTGAGGAGTGGCCAGATCCTGCGCATCGCTTGTGCTGGTGAGTGCCGGCCCCGGAGCAGGGGGCCTCAGGAGCCCAGCACCTCACCCTGCTGCAGACTCTCACAGGCTCCCTTTTCTCTCACTCTCTTTAAAAATAAATAAATAAATAAATCTTTTTTTTATTATTATTTTGTTTTTTTCAGTTGTGAAACAGTGGCTGGACGGAGTCAAGATGAACTTGTCCACTGGAACCCAGTGCCC
>NW_011217438.1:0-871 GCF_000146605.3 Meleagris gallopavo | reverse complement strand
ACTGCTGGTGCGCCTATTGGTGAGTAGATGCTCCAGAGGCCGGTGCCACGAGCCCCGAGGAGGAAGCAGCATGGCCATGGGCAAAGCTGTTGGCTGCTCCTTGCCTGCTAGGGCAGAGCCAAGCTGCTTCCATCCTGGGGAGAATCCGCTGCTCTTGCTGCAGAAGTGACCCTGCTTCTCCTTGCTCTCCTTCAGGTGGTGGCAGGCAGCCCTGTTACAGGCAGCAAACTCCAAGCCGCTGCCTTACTGCTGATGCAAAACCTGCACAGCAGGTTCCACAGAGCTGTGGGGGCCATGTGGGCTACTGAGATCCCCCTGCTGCTGCAGTGTCTTGAAGGTAAAGTGCTGGTGGGGAGGGAGATGCAGAGGCAGGGAAGGGGGGAAGTGAAAATGCATCTCTGCAGTGTGGCAGAGGGGAAGCATTTCCTGCTTGCAGCCCAGTGCTTGCTCTGCTGCTGTTCCCATTCCAGGGAGACAGCACTGAGGCATGGGGACCTTTTCCCCTGGGGATCTGCCCATTCCAGGACACGGATGGGCCCTTCACGTGCCCTCAGAAAGCAGTCTTGGAGCAGTTAGTTCCGTGTTCCTGCAGGGACAGT
Organism: Meleagris gallopavo; assembly: GCF_000146605.3. Classification (NCBI taxonomy): domain Eukaryota; kingdom Metazoa; phylum Chordata; class Aves; order Galliformes; family Phasianidae; genus Meleagris; species Meleagris gallopavo. The sequence goes on along the minus strand of NW_011217438.1, from coordinate 272 downwards.
GTTTGTGGGGAGGGACAGGTCATTGTGGAGGAGTGTGGGTCCCAGCTTGGCAGTGTCAAGTGCCCAGGCCAAGCCAGGTTTGCAGCAGCTCTTCTTCTGTGGCTTGATCCCAAGTAAGGGTCTTTTTCTTCCTATTGCTGTGCAGGGAAAGGGGAGAGCTTCTTGGACTCTGCAGAGTTTGAGCGCCGTCTGCTAAAGGTACAGCATTGCTGGGAGGCGCGGTGCAGAGAAGTGCTTGCCTGCCCCAGGTAGCCCCGCTCCCATATGAGCCA
>NW_011217437.1:0-1812 GCF_000146605.3 Meleagris gallopavo | reverse complement strand
TCTTTCTTTCTGCTAATAGAGCTCAGATCATGTTGGGATCACTTGCATTAGCTCTCCAAAAGTAGAAATACTGCAATCTCTGATCCTTCATAATTTTTTTTTGCATGGAATCAGCTATACAGATTTTGGAAATTGAACATAGAAAAGGTAATGATACCTCAGGTAATTAGGCTGTATGTTGCTAATTTATTTAGCCCTTAGAAAGAACAAAGAAAATGAGAAAAAAAATAATTCCAGTATATAAGTCATCTTTTTCTTATTCATGCATACATATTAACTATAAAGATGGATCAGGGTCATGCTATCTTTATAAAACAAAAGACAGGCTTTGTAGCGAACATGTGAACTAAAATTTCAGATCAAAGAAAGAAAGCAGAATTTTCCCCATGGAGTTTCATTTGATTTAGGAAATATTTTTTTCCCTTTCAACTAGTGTAATCCAAACACAGATCATTAAAGGCAGACTATAACAGGCTGTCTGTTACGATCAGAGGGCAATATCTATCACAGCACTTACAATCCTTCTCACTCTAGAAAAAATGTATCAGCATTTTCCATTATTGTGTTTATGCTTTCTGATTGGTTTCACTAGTATTGGCAAGGACTTCAGAACAGGCAACATTTTGAAACAAAATTCTGTGCAAATTGTAATGTATTCACAGCATACTTACTTGTTGTAACTGCATAGCCATTTTTGTCTCATTACATAAGAAACTAACAAATTTATTTCAATCATTTATTATTACTGTTACAGAAGATATTCTTTTAAGGATGCTGTTTGAGAATTACAAGTATACAGTGACAAATTAACAGCAAATTATAACAAAGTAATGACTGACCAAAACAATTAGTGTATGAAACTTTCAATTATGGTTGCCTTAATTCTCAAGAAATACAATGAAGACACTTTAAAGAACAATTATACCTGTGGCATTTCTGAAATACCTGTGATATTTTTAAATCAAACTCAAATTCAGAATAAATTACTAACAATTAACCAGATATTATTTTTTTCATAATGTCCGAACATCCAGCTTGCCCAGCAGTTCTGTTTCCTAGCTGCAGTGTTCTAGATACACATCTGTTTTTATGAATATGTGTACATGTCCAACAGTTTGAAGCAGATAAATTCAGAACTATTGTTGAACTCAAAAAGTAAAAACAGTAAAAGTTTTTGATTTTTGCAAGCTCTCATAGCAGATACACTGCTTTATTTCCCTTGTAGCTACCTCCTTCTATATCCTATTCAAGTTAGTCCTCTTAAATAGATACCTAAAAGCTGAAATTGTATGTAAAGAAATTAAATCAAGAAAGCAGGTGAATTTTTAAATTTCTTTTCTACATATCCAAGCAATTTGCCTTATTAAAAAGCTGTAGATTTTGTTGCTGTTGTTCATGTTTATCCAGACTCTCCTAAACATCTGTTAAGCTGGGTCTTCTTAGAAACATTAACTTAATTATACTTGTAGATTTTCTAGAAATGTAGTTAGTAAATTAAATCCTCTTCAAGAAGACATAAATTGATACTTTGTAAGGTGCCATAAAACACTGGTGATAGAGACAGAAGGTCCCAATAAACTACATTTTGATTTCGTTGCTATATCCCTTTGCAATTTTAACATTTCTCCTGAGCATCTCTGGGAACTTCTCAAAATAAAAATTTGATTTCATAATGTTCCTGTTTTGAGTTGAAGAAGAATTATCATCAACTATATTTTATAGTCAATACATTTTCAGATTAAAAGGATGGCCTAAAAACTGTGGGGCACTCATTCACACATGTGAATGGAACATGTACAGAAATCCTGGCAA
>NW_011217436.1:0-435 GCF_000146605.3 Meleagris gallopavo | reverse complement strand
ATGTTTTGGTCCTTGATGTTGCTACAGGTTTTTTCCTCTCACATATTGAAGAAAAATTCAGTTTAAGATAATTTTTAAGATATAATCTGCCTCATGAAAGAAAAAAAAACTTGGAAGAGAGTACATTTTTTTCAGTATTTACATGGTAACAATGACAGTTTTGGTGTAATTAAACTAAAGCTATTTTGGGGGAGTAAAAGACAAAAAAATAACTTTTACTTAATAAAATAAGATCATGGAAAATCCATCCCAATATTTATCAATGCTTGAAGAAATGTAGTATCATAATGTTTCTTCTCATCTTCTTTGAGGAATCTAATAAATACATTGACATTAGACTAGATTAATCAAGCCAAGAAAAAAAGAGCAAGAATTTTTAGCTATAAATTACCGTAATCAAGGGACTGCCTTGACTACTTGGATTTTTTTTTTTTT
>NW_011217435.1:2114-2886 GCF_000146605.3 Meleagris gallopavo | reverse complement strand
GAACCTTTCCCCTCTGAGAAAGAAAGCGTTGTCTATTCTTTTTGGAAGGAACTGGCTTCTAGCTGAGAAGCTGATGGATTCATGGGCTCAGACAGTCACTTGGAATGGAGGTGACTTGTAGAGATTTGTGCCTGAACCTGCTGCTCCGAGCATCCTGAGACCAAGTTTCTCAGAGCTTTTTCCCTTTTCATCCTCAACCTCTCCCAAGGAGGAGGCTGCGTGCTCTCTCTGGGCAATCTGTTCAGTGCTTGAAAAGCTTTTTTCCTTCTCTCCAGTCTGCTGTTTCAATGAGTGACTGTTTTCTGTCCCTATCCCACCACGACCTGCTGTCCCGATTCTCAGTCTGTCTTCGTGCCTCCCTTGTGAGCGTTTAGAAGCTGCCATGAGGTTCCTGTGCACTCTGAACAACCATCTTTCTCCCCACTTTCTCTTCACTGCACAGACTGGAGGCCATGCACAAAACGTGCTTCAGGTTGTTATCTTTCCTGGCCAGAAACTAAATAGAGTCTTGTAAATGTGGTCCAATGAGTGTGAAGCAGGGGTGACTTGTCCTGGTCTGGTTGTGCTGCTTTTAATGCAGCCAATTAGACTGTGGTGCTTTTTGTCTGTCAGAACACACAGCTGGCTTGCATTCAGCTTGTGGTCTCTCACCACTTGTCCTCCTAGTCCCCAGGCCCTTTCTAACAGATACAAACTAGTATTTCCCACCTGGGGTATGGGAAGATGGGTGCTTGTTAGCAGTCAGTGAAAATCTCTACGAGAGGAGAGAGGG
>NW_011217435.1:0-601 GCF_000146605.3 Meleagris gallopavo | reverse complement strand
AAAAAGGGATAGTGTCACAGGCATTAAGATTCTGGCTTGCTATTTCTGCACTGAATTTGCTTTAATTTGATGTGGCTGTGATCTGAAAAGCGCTTGAAATGCAGCCACTGAGGCATTGTTGTGTAATTGACTTTCACACGTTGTAGATCCTAAAATATCCTGGAATGTAAAACTCAGCACTGGTTGAAGTCTACTGCTTGAATCAGGATCCTAGCATCTGTGCTCAGTGCTCTTTTCCCTGTAATGCTCCACATGACTTCATCTTGGAAATTGTTAAGGAAATGGACGATGCTGTTAGAACATAACTGTTGTTAGAACAAAGTATTTCTGGTGTGATCTGAAGCATTTTGTAACTCTTGTGAGCAATTTCCCTTCCAGCATTGTCTTGTGCTGAAAATTCTCCAATAATAACGTGGTACTAGTTACTGGTTGTAGAAATAACTACACTCTTAATAATTAAACAGTCTTCAGGCAGCTTGCATTTGGGTGTTCTTAATTGTGCAGTATAACTGCAAGTGATTTGTAAAGAGAAGATGTTTCCTAGAGGAAGCTGAACGTACTAAGTATGCCTTTGGGCTGTATCTACGCAGTCCCAAATACA
>NW_011217434.1:2292-2886 GCF_000146605.3 Meleagris gallopavo | reverse complement strand
AAGTGAACTGGGAGGAGGCAAGTTTCAGAACTTAGTCAGAATGCAGTAAAAAAGGGATAGTCTCACAGGCATTAAGATTCTGGCTTGCTATTTCTGCACTGAATTTGTTTTAATTTGATGTGGCTGTGATCTGAAAAGCGCTTGAAATGCAGCCACTGAGGCATTGTTGTGTAATTGACTTTCACACGTTGTAGATCCTAAAATATCGTGGAATGTAAAACTCAGCACTGGTTGAAGTCTACTGCTTGAATCAGGATCCTAGCATCTGTGCTCAGTGCTCTTTTCCCTGTAATGCTCCACATCAGTTCATCTTGGAAATTGTTAAGGAAATGGACGATGCTGTTAGAACATAACTGTTGTTAGAACAAAGTATTTCTGGTGTGATCTGAAGCATTTTGTAACTCTTGTGAGCAATTTCCCTTCCAGCATTGTCTTGTGCTGAAAATTCTCCAATAATACCATGGTACTAGTTACTGGTTGTAGAAATAACTACACTCTTAATAATTAAACAGTCTTCAGGCAGCTTGCATTTGGGTGTTCTTAATTGTGCAGTATAACTGCAAGTGATTTGTAAGCAGAAGATGTTTCCTAGAG
>NW_011217434.1:0-451 GCF_000146605.3 Meleagris gallopavo | reverse complement strand
GCCTAACCATCTGTAAGAGAGATGTGTGCAGCCAGCCTTGGTCATCAACTGTGGCTCTAGGAGAAGGCCACCCACTTAGTGTATGAAGGCAGAGGATGTAATCTTTCTAGATTTCAGGGAGGCCTTTGATCCTGTCCCTCGTGGCATCCTTCCAGACAAGTCATCCAAAGGTGAGATGGACAGGTGCAGGCTCTAGGGAGTGGCTCAGTGGCAGAGCTCAAGGAGTTCTAGTGAATGGGGCTCCCATTGACTTGGATGCAGGAGAGGCGTGCATCCTGTGCAGGTTTCTTTTCCATAGCTGCTGATATGTAAGTGGGAAGTGCTGGAGGCTCCCTGGAGGGATGAGAGGCCTTAGAGAAGAATCTGGATAGATCAGAGCGTTAGGCAATCAGCAGTGGCATGGAGTTCAGCAGAGGAAACTGCCAGGCACTGTGCCAGCAATGGAATGAGG
>NW_011217433.1:0-445 GCF_000146605.3 Meleagris gallopavo | reverse complement strand
GGTCAACCACTGCCCAGCCATGGGTCAACCATTGATCAACCACTGCCCAACCATGGGTCAACCACTGCCCAACCACAGATCAACCATTGGTTGACCACCACTCAACCATGGATCAACCACTGCCCAACCACAGATCAACCATTGGTTGACCACCACTCAACCGTTGGCCAGCTGTTGCCCACCAGGACCCCCAGGTCCCTTGGCAGAGCTCCTTCCCAGCAGCTCAGCCCCAACCTGTACTGGTCCATCAGTTGTTCCCAGGCTCAGGACCCTGCAGTGCCCATGCTGAAGCCCCCCAGGTTCCTCCTCACCCAGCCCTTGGTGTGCCCTGGTGCGGCCGGATGGCAGCACGGCTTTCTGGAACCGCAGCCCCTCGCCAAAGCTTTGCATCACCCCACAGCTGTTTCCATCTGTGCCTTAATCTGAGTCACTCCTTGTGTCCCAA
>NW_011217432.1:0-1415 GCF_000146605.3 Meleagris gallopavo | reverse complement strand
CTTCCACACTGCAAGCGTTTGGGCACAGGACAACGAACGCAGAGACCACTGTCCAGTAGGGACAGCAGTGTCACTTACCCCGCTCCAGGGATCAGGGCACAGCCAACGCAGCAACTCGGGGGGGCCACAAGGCCAACAGCATCTGGTGAGGACTGGGCACATCTTGAAGGACTGAAGAGATCTTCATGTCTAATAACGTCCACAACTTACCGAGGAACAGGACATGTTCAATGCGGGAACTCGGGCAGCCCAAAACGCCTACAGAATGTGATGGTGGAGGCACCAATCCTAGAAAGAAAGAAGAAACCTTCACATACAGCACTGAACAACGTCACATGGAAAAGAATTCTGGTGAATTGAGAAACCCCAACTCATGGACAGCACTCAGCACAAGCCTGTTTGGGAGCCTACCTCTTCTTTGGGCATCACACGTGGTCAGAAGGGTGCATTTGGAACTAGGAAACTCCAACAAAGCGCCAACGGGCAACATGGAAAAAAAAAGAAGAAAAACAGGTCAAAAGGGTAGAAAACGCTGTTGAATCCAAACAGAAAAGAAGACGACATTGGTACATGGCACTGACATTCCATCAGCACTGCGGAGACCTGAAGATTGGGAAAAGAAAAGCACCCAGTGAAAGCAACGTGAGCACGAGGGACATCCGACACCAAGCCCAGAGCACCTCAGCGAGCGTGTTAAACAGGACACGTCAGGGATCAACGTACCTCGGCACAGAGACTAAACGTTGGATATTGGCATCCACCTCTGGCTGCAGTTTCCTGCTGTTTCCACCAAGAGCCTGGCTAAAGTCCTGGCACCGCTCGCGAGGGCCGCAGTTCCACGCTGCAACCGTTTGGGCACAGGACAACGAAAGCAGAGACCGCCTTCCGGTAGGGACACCAATGTCACTTACCCCACTCCAGGGATCAGGGCACAGCCAACGCAGCAACTCAGGGGGGGCCACAAGGCCAACAGCATCTGGCGGAGGACTCGGCCCATCCAGAAAGAGTGAAGACATCTTCGTGTCTAATAACGTTCTCACCTTTCCGAGGAACAGGACACGTTCAACGCGGGAACTCAGGCAGCGCCTACAGCATGTGGTGGTGGAGGCGCCAATCCTAGAAAGAAAGAAAAAAGAAAGCTTCACATACAGTACTGAACAACGTCACGCAGAAACACTTATTGGTGAATCGAAAAACCCCAAGTCATGGACAGCACTCAGCACTTGGGACACCTGAAGATGGGGAAAGAAAGAACACCCGGTGAAAGCAACGTGAGCACGAGGGACATCCGACACCAAGCCCAAAGGGAGCGTGTTAAACAGGACACGTCTGGGATCAACGTACCTCGGCACAAAGACTAAGCGTTGGATATTGGCATCCACCTCCGGCTGCGGTTTCCTGCTGTGTCCACAAAG
>NW_011217431.1:0-1257 GCF_000146605.3 Meleagris gallopavo | reverse complement strand
CTTCACATACAGTACTGAACAACGTCACGCAGAAACACTTATTGGTGAATCGAAAAACCCCAAGTCATGGACAGCACTCAGCACTTGGGACACCTGAAGATGGGGAAAGAAAGAACACCCGGTGATAGCAACGTGAGCCCGAGGGACATCCGACACCAAGCCCAAAGGGAGCGTGTTAAACAGGACACGTCTGGGATCAACGTACCTCGGCACAAAGACTAAGCGTTGGATATTGGCATCCACCTCCGGCTGCGGTTTCCTGCTGTGTCCACAAAGACATTGCCTGAAGTACTGACACTACTCGCAAGGGCCACACTTCCACACTGCAAGCGTTTGGGCACAGGACAACGAACGCAGAGACCACTGTCCAGTAGGGACAGCAGTGTCACTTACCCCACTCCAAGGATCAGGGCACAGCCAACACAGCAACTCGGGGGGGCCACAAGGCCAACAGATCTGGTGAGGAATGGGCACATCTTGAAGGATTGAAGAGATCTTCGTGTCTAATAACGTCCACACCTTACCGAGGAACAGGACACGTTCAACTCGGGAACTCGGGCAGCCCAAAACGCCTACAGAATGTGATGGTGGAGGCACCAATCCTAGAAAGAAAGAAGAAACCTTCACATACAGCACTGAACAACGTCGCGGAAAAAAGAATACTATTGAATTGAGAAACCCCAAGTCATGGACAGCACTCAGCACAAGCCTATTTGGGAGCCTACCTCTTCTTTGGGCATCACACGTGGTCAGAAGGGTGCATTTGGAACTAGGAAACTCCAACGAAGCACCAACGGGCAACATGGAAAAAAAAGAAGAAAAAAAGATCAAAGGGGTAGAAAATGTTGTTGAACCAAGCAGAAAAGAAGATGACATTGGGACATGGCACTGACATTCCATCAGCACTGCGGAGACCTGAAGATTGGGAAAAGAAAAGCACCCAGTGAAAGCAACGTGAGCATGAGGGACATTCAACACCAAGCCCAGAGCACCTTAGCGAGCGTGTTAAACAAGACACGTCAGGGATCAACGTACCTTGGCACAGAGACTAAGCGTTGGATATTGGCATCCACCTCTGGCTGCGGTTTCCTGCTGCTTCCACCAAGAGCCTGGCTAAAGTCCTGGCACCGCTCGCGAGGGCCGTAGTGCCACGCTGCAAGCGTTTGGGCACAGGACAACAAACGCAGAGACCACCGTCCGGTAGGGACAGCAGTGTCACTTACCCCGCTCCAGGGATCAGGGCACAGCCAACGCAGC
>NW_011217430.1:0-667 GCF_000146605.3 Meleagris gallopavo | reverse complement strand
ACATCCAGAGTAAAGTGTGAACAAACATTCAACAAAATATAAGTAAACCTGAAGTAAAGCATGAATAAACCTGTAGTAATAGTAAAGGGTGAGTAAACCTGGAGTAGATTGTGCATACAACCAGAGCAGAGTGTGACTAAAACCTGGGGAAAAGTCAGAGTAAAGCAAGAGTAAAGTATCGAGAAACCCAGAGTAAAGTGTGAAGTAAACCCAGAGAAAAGGGTGAGTACACACAGAGTAGAGGGTGAGTACACCTAGAATGAAGTGTGCGTCAACACAATGTGAAGTGTGTGTAAACATGGAGTAAAGTCTGGGTAAAACCCTGTGAGAGGTAGATTGTGTTTTTGCAGTGGAAATTTCCAGTCACAACAAAAGCCGCTGAACAGAGTGAGGTTGAGACTGGGGCATTCCAACCTGGGTACAATTGGCACAGGCACGAGGTAAGGAAATTATATAGGGTAGGGAAGAGTCTGGAACAGGACAGAAGGAGTGCACTGATTTTTGATTACATTGTCCTCCTATTGCCATAAAAGTACAGAAGATAACAAAAAACAAAGGGTTGGTATCAGACATGGCATGGAAATGTAAGGTAGCACCAGCGTCAGAAGATTGTGAGCCTGAGATGCTCAACCAAAGAGAGCCAGGAGAAGCTTTGCCTGTGTCGGAT
>NW_011217429.1:0-581 GCF_000146605.3 Meleagris gallopavo | reverse complement strand
GAAGCAATTTTTTAAATAGAGATCTTTTCTCTTGGCTGTCAGCCCTTAAATGAGGTTGGGGAAGTGTGGGCCTTGGGTCCACCCCTTCTGCTTGCACAGGTAAATTGCTTGCACCTGTGCTCCTAGGCCATGCCTCTTCAACAAGTGCTCAATCACTGTTTCAGGCCATGACTTAACAATTCCTATATAATATATTTATATATATATGTATATATATATATAATATCCTATATATATTTATGTATATATATGCATATGCATATAGAGGACTTAGGAGAAGAGTGAGTTAAAGAGCCTAGAAGTTACACTACTTCTTGGATTCTGGCACGTATACAGCTCCTAGAAGCAAGATATCATTGCAAATCGTTTGTAAAGAAAAAGACTTCGACTTCTGCATTTCCAACCCAGAAGGCTTTTAAGTCATGCTCCAGCAACTTCTAGTCAACGCCCCCAGGGAAACGTATTCAGAGTAGCTGCCTGGCATCATGGAAAGGATGAGGGGAGTGTGAGAATTGGCTTGCACAAGTAGTTAGTACATGCAGAGATTTTCCCACAGTACTGGGTGGTGGAGTTTCCCTTAT
>NW_011217428.1:0-1431 GCF_000146605.3 Meleagris gallopavo | reverse complement strand
GATGCGTATCATCAGTGCTGAGCAGAGAAGCAGGGTCAATCCCCTTGACCTGCTGGAGGCACCAACGTGTCCTTGTCACTCTTTGTTGCCTTACGTTCAGCTTCATGTTCACGAGGACCTGCTGTTCTTATTCTGCAAGGCTGCTTTCCCGCTGAACACTCTCCAGCATATATGCATGTGCAGGGTTGTTCCTCTCCAGATGCAGGATTTGCCCTTATCCTTACTGAAACTAATGAAGTTCCAGCCTGGCTATTTCTCCAGCCTGCTGGCATCTAGGCAGATGAGTGAAAAAATGACTGTCCAGGTTTAATGCATTTAAGAACTTTTGTAATAGTTGGCTACGCAGATACAGACTTACCCGAGACACACTACTTTAAAAACTGAGACAAGAAGTACTCATTTCTATACTCAGAGAAACAAAAACATAGTCTGATAGTATGAAATAACACATAGACATATGATGTGTGGTAAGAAAAAGAGGTCAGAGTTACCTCCAATCAGCTTGTGGATAACCCAAGAAAGGTATCACTCACAGTCCAAAGGTAAGGAAGGAATAGCTTACCTTGCTCCAAAGATAAAGGATTGCTAGAAAAATCCCAGAAAGAAGCAATTTTTAAACAGAGACCTTTTCTCTTGGCTGTCAGCCCTTAAATGAGGTTGGGGAGGTGTGGGCCTTGGGTCCACCCCTTCTGCTTGCACAGGTAAATTGCTTGCACCTGTGCTCCCAGGCCATGCCTCTTCAACAAGTGCTCAATCACTGTTTCAGGCCATGACTTAACAATTCCTATATAATGTATTTATATATATATGTATATATATATATAATATCCTATATATATTTATGTATATATATGCATATGCATATAGAGGACTTAGGAGAAGAGTGAGTTAAAGAGCCTAGAAGTTACACTACTTTTTGGATTCTGGCACGTATACAGCTCCTAGAAGCAAGATATCATTGCAAATCGTTTGTAAAGAAAAAGACTTCAACTTCTGCATTTCCAACCCAGAAGGCTTTTAAGTCATGCTCCAGCAACTTCTAGTCAACGTCCCCAGGGAAACGTATTCAGAGTAGCTGCCTGGCATCATGGAAAGGATGAGGGGAGTGTGAGAATTGGCTTGCACAAGTAGTTAGTACATGCAGAGATTTTCCCACAGTACTGGGTGGTGGAGTTTCCCTTATGAGCCTAGATCTTCAGAGGTGGGTGAGTGCATTTTTCTTTGTAACACCTTTCTATGGCAATAGCTCCCTTGTTGTTACATCTCCTGTAATAGCATTCTATTGCATTGGTCTTTCTGATTGTTATACATCCCATGGTAGGGGTTTGAGGGGAGGGTGGCTTTAAGGTCCCTTCCAACAAAACCATGCTGTGATTCTTTGACTGCTGGGTGGTGTTAAAATAAACACCATAACAGCAGACAACCTTTTAG
>NW_011217427.1:0-657 GCF_000146605.3 Meleagris gallopavo | reverse complement strand
TATCTGGTGTTTAAGTTATTCCAGTGACTCACATTAACAAGACAACTTACCATCGAATGAAAACGGTAACACTGAAGCTTACAGAAAACTTCTCTATATTCACAAATAACGTTCAACGCTACTTTGCAATTTTTGCTCTGCGAGCACTTAATTTTCAAAAGTGCATGAAGGACACTTACTGGTACGGTGAATGAGGCGAAACACTCAGGACATCTGTATCCGTACTGCGCACGTAATGCTTTGGAGCTGTGAAGTACTGCAGAACCTGCAGTAGAAGAGAGAATGAGGTAATTCATATATTATCACTCCAGCTTGTCTCTAGTACAAGATTCACTAAGCTGGAACCTATTATTTATGACATTTGCATAGGTTACGGGTCAGTGCTTTCTGATTGCATTACAAGCAATTTAGAGAGATACTTGGTACGCGCTGGAAATAAATAAAAGCGCCAAACCAGTTGCTTCTAAGGCTTTGATCAATATCAAACAGCAAGATTACTAATAACATACCTCTAAAATACAGTTTAGTATTTAACATTCACACAAACAACTCCTTTTCCACATGTTTTCTGCTTGTCAGCCTCATACGTTCACAACATAAAGATATACCAAAGCATTCAGCACGCCGTGAGAAATCTGCTCTCCTAATTTGCCTTCA
>NW_011217426.1:0-975 GCF_000146605.3 Meleagris gallopavo | reverse complement strand
AAGTAACATACCTCGTACCTTTCCTCTGTACTACAGAGAAGGGATACAATACATCTACAAAAGGAAAACTATTTTTTGTATGGAACATCAGAAATAATTTTCAGTGCTTTCTTATTCTGAGATAACATTTTCATGACACAATGATAGTGAAGTTAGTAACTGTTATATTACATCTGGATTTTGGTTGGTTTTTCTACCTTCTTTATTACACTGTCGCTTTCACACATTTACTGCTGTTCCTGTAGAAGTCACACTGAAATCTTAAATATACCAAAGTGAAAAATCAAGGAGAAAAATGTACAGTGGAAGACTATTATCTGGTGTTTAAGTTATTCCAGTGACTCACATTAACAAGACAACTTACCATCGAATGAAAACTGTAACACTGAAGCTTACAGAAAACTTCTCTACATTCACAAATAACGTTCAACGCTACTTTGCAATTTTTGCTCTGCGAGCACTTAATTTTCAAAAGTGCATGAAGGACACTTACTGGTACGGTGAATGAGGCGAAACACTCAGGACATCTGTATCCGTACTGCGCACGTAATGCTTTGGAGCTGTGAAGTACTGCAGAACCTGCAGTAGAAGAGAGAATGAGGTTAATTCATATATTATCACTCCAGCTTGTCTCTAGTACAAGATTCACTAAGCCGGAACCTATTATTTATGACATCTGCATAGATTACGGGTCAGTGCTTTCTGATTGCATTACAAGCAATTTAGAGAGATGTTTGGTACGCTCTGGAAATAAATAAAAGCGCCAAACCAGTTGCTTCTAAGGCTTTGATCAATATCAAACAGCAAGATTACTAATATCATACCTCTAAAATACAGTTTAGAATTTAACATTCACACAAACAACTCCTTTTCCACATGTTTTCTGCTTGTCAGCCTCATACGTTCACAACATAAAGATATACCAAAGCATTCAGCACGCCGTGAGAAATCTGCTCTCCTAATTTGCCTTCAGTT
>NW_011217425.1:0-1556 GCF_000146605.3 Meleagris gallopavo | reverse complement strand
ATTGTAATTATCAGCTTTTTGCATTTTTTGTTTTTTTGTTTTTTTTCCCATGGAATCTTTGTCCTCAATAAAAACTGTAAGGTAAAGTCTAAGTGATCACCTATTATATATATATATTTATATAAAATATAAAATATATATATATATATATATATATATTTAAATATATATATATAAATATTTAAATATATATATAAATATTTATATATAAATAAAATATTCACAATAATGGATGGATGCTAAGGGCAACTAGATAAAAAATGCTTGAATATTTAGATCTCAAGACTTGTATGGTAAGAGCTGATTTTGAATATGATAACCTTTGGAAGTTGCAGTAGTTGTCTGTGCTATCTTAGCATGAGAGATACAGTTAAATAGACAAGAAAATATGATGGTTTTTTACCACAGAGCTGAACATTTAGTGCACGCTTTTGCTTGTTTTTCAGAACTGTCCATTATGAAGGTGGTGCAGTGTCAATTCATGCTCGTTCCCTTTGGCGATTAGAAACTCTGAGAGTTGCGTAAGTAAAAGCTGTCACAGAAGAATACTCCATTTAGCTGGGTATTTTTAGTACAGTGAGAGTGATCCTATTACATCAGAGTACAAGCTATAAAACCAGATTGATAATAAAAAATCTTCCTAAAAAAATGATACATTGCTTTCATGAAAAATGATCTTGTAGAAAGTGTAATATTGCGGTTTTTGTTAATACACTTGCTGTGTTTTTTTCTTTTAGTTGCTATAGCTATTGATGAACTCACAATTTTCTGTTTTTATACAAATATGTGATATTGCACAGAAAACTAGTTCTGATTATAATTCATGTGTCACTCCTAACTTAAGACATTTAGATGTCTTGAAATGTAAAAAAAATTACAGAAAGAAGACTACCTTGTAAGAGTATTGGAATGATATTAAGGAGTTGTGCCTTAAAAAGAAAATGGTTTTAGGAATGCATTGTAAAATTCTATTATATGTATTTGCAATTAAATTTGTAGTGACTGAAAAACAATTATTTTTAGAGACTAAATCAGGGCCATTTAAGACAATGTTATACTCTAATGGTGCTTTTCTCTGACTGAGCATTCAATTTAATGGGATGATGGTAAACATCAGTGGTATAGCAGTGAAATTTTTGCTTTGAACAAAAGTTGGTCTTGGAAGTTTTTTAAGTGACAGCAATGAAATAGTGTAGAGGGAAAAACCCCTTTTACCTACAAAGTAGTTACTCTCTTCCTTATAGTCTGACATGTAGAATTTTACGCTTTTACCATTTTGCACTTTTATTGACTAGTAAGCAATGTAATGTGCTTTAAAACATTTTCCCCAAAAGTTAAACTCCATGTCTTGTTTAAAAAAAAACAAAAAACATTTCCTTGAACTTTCTTAGGTGGAGTGGCAGCCACATAAGATGGGACAGCCATTCAGACTAAGACATATAACAACAGGAAAATATTTAAGTCTCCTGGATGACAAGAGTCTTCTCCTTACTGACAAAGAGAAAGCAGATGTAAAATCTACAGCTATTCTGTTTCGGTCTTCCAAGGTATGGAAT
>NW_011217424.1:0-1249 GCF_000146605.3 Meleagris gallopavo | reverse complement strand
TCATTTTGTCTTACTTTACCACTGCAGTGCTTGTAAGTTCCCTTGGAACCTTGGAAATAATAGAGAATGATTAAAGGACAAATTTATGTTCACAAGAGGAGGTTTTTCAGATATTTACAATTACAGTGATCCAACTGCTGTGTATAATCCAGAGGTAGTTTCAAAAGAGTACTCAAATACAGAAAGTGGTGATAGCTTCTGGGTTTCGAATGTGAAGAAGAATTTTTTCCCTGAAAAGTAATAAAGTGTCAGTTGAAAAACGGAATACTCTGATTAATTTATGCCTGTGCTTTCACCAAATTTCTTGTATTTGTAATGACAGGAAAAGTGCTGATTAAACTGGAAAATCTTGTATTATGGTGAGTGCAAGAATTCTGAATGTGTTTTTGTCAGAGAGGTTGATATTAAAATAAACCAGAAGTAATCAGAACATGGTTAGCACAGAATAAAGTCTTATCTGATCTGCTATTGTTTAAATGTTACAAAAAGCAATCTCATCAGTTAGTTGCAGAACAACTGCAACAAAGAATAAATGCCAGGTGAGAAGAGAGTAAGTGAAAACAAATATGATTACATAGAAGATTGTTTATCATTTTCATTTTATTGTACTTATGAAGGTCAATTTCTCTAAAAAGTAAGAGTGACTTCTGTTCCCTTGTATGAGAGAAATATGAGAGGCTTACAGGTATTAATCTGTCAGCTGCTATCAGCGTGTAACCAGAGTAGCAAGTGACTTATAATAATATTTGGAGAAAATACTTTCTGTGAAATCTAAGGGGGGATTTTGTACATATTTGTACATGTACTTACAATTTATTTTTAGTATATGAAACACGTTTGCTTGTTTTTGTGCATGGATCATGAATTTTTTAGTTTCACTTCACTGTCTTTTAAAAGCACTCAGATTCCTCAATATACGTACAAGAAATGAGAGGGGTTACTGTATATTACAATTTTGAAATAGGAAGCTATTAATTTTTGAGATACGTGAAGATTGCATCAGCGTACTTGTAAAAACTTCGGTGCCATGCCACGATAAGATAAAATACAGTACAAATAGGTAAATCTTCATAATTCAATGCAATAGATTGAATAGTAATTTTTATAAGGTAAGTTCTGAGAAAATACTGCCTTTGTTTAGAATAGCATGCAGTGATAATTAACCCTTATCATTTGATGATTGTTTTCTGTTAGAAAATAGAAATATTGTAATTATCAGCTTTTTGCATTTTTTGTTTTTTTTGTTTTT
>NW_011217423.1:0-604 GCF_000146605.3 Meleagris gallopavo | reverse complement strand
GCATTTTTAGCTTGGATCAGTTCCCTCATCCAGTGTAGTGCGTGGTCTCACACTGAGAAGGTGATGGCTGGGCAAGGCTGGGAACTTGTGGTGCTCGTGAAGAGGACGAGGTGCACGCTGACCTGTGCTGTGGCTGGAGCTAGCAGGGCTGTAAATGGCTGTGCAGATGGGTCGTGCCTTGCAGAGAGCTGGGGCCAGCAGCTGGGAGATGATGGCTTCACAGCAGCCCTTCTGCAGATCACCATGATTTGTGTTGGACTGCAGCCCTGCACAGTGCCTCGGGTGAGGCAATGGGCTGGAGGCAGGTGATGTTAGTGGGTGGGAACCACTAAAGCGACAATCTTCCACATTCCTGGGCCTTGTACAGGATTTGGGATCTTGAGTTTATTTGTTTTAGAGTGATTTGCAAACTTCTGCAGTGCCCAGTCTCCGGTGGTTTGGTCTGTCCACTCTTGAAGTCAGTGGAAGTCTTCCTGGTAATTTGGTTATTCAACTGTTCCATGAGTACCTTCCCTAAATAAAATTATTTAGCTGTGGAAACATTTGACTGTAGGCCAGCAGGCAGAAAAAATGCATGTAGAGAGGTTTGTGAATGTATCTTGCC
>NW_011217422.1:0-1285 GCF_000146605.3 Meleagris gallopavo | reverse complement strand
CTCAGCACTGGGGATGAGGGGGTCTGTTGCTTAGCAGGATGTGACTGCAGCTCTGCACTGAAGTAAACTGCAGCCCAGCAGTATCACAGGAGCTTGGAAATCTGGTGTGTGCTGGGTTTTAAACTGTACATGCTTAATGGCACTGGACTTGTGGGCTGTCACTTGTTACCTTGGGAAATGTCTGTAAGACTGTTTAAAGATGTTAGGACTGCCAGGTGTCCTGTGTGCCCTTCTGTCAGCGATGCCTGTTCTTAAGGCATACATATAAGTAGAGTTATACGTGCCTTGTGCTCTGTCAGGTTTGTTTTTTAAATGAAGAGGCAAAAAATAAATGGGGCATTTTTAGCTTGGATCAGTTCCCTCATCCAGTGTAGTGCGTGGTCTCACACTGAGAAGGTGATGGCTGGGCAAGGCTGGGAACTTGTGGTGCTCGTGAAGAGGACGAGGTGCACGCTGACCTGTGCTGTGGCTGGAGCTAGCAGGGCTGTAAATGGCTGTGCTGATGGGTCGTGCCTTGCAGAGAGCTGGGGCCAGCAGCTGGGAGATGATGGCTTCACAGCAGCCCTTCTGCAGATCACCATGATTTGTGTTGGACTGCAGCCCTGCACAGTGCCTCGGGTGAGGCAATGGGCTGGAGGCAGGTGATGTTAGTGGGTGGGAACCACTAAAGCGACAATCTTCCACGTTCCTGGGCCTTGTACAGGCTCTGGGAACCTGAGTTTATTTGTTTTAGAGTGATTTGCAAACTTCTGCAGTGCCCAGTCTCCGGTGGTTCGGTCTGTCCACTCCTGAAGTCAGTGGGATCTTGCTGGTAATTTGGTTATTCAGCTGTTCCATGAGTGCCTTCCGTAAATGAAATTATTTAGCTGTGGAAACATCTGACTGTAGGCCAGCAGGCAGAAGAAGTGAGTGTAGAGGGGTGTGTGAATGTATCTGCCCGTTAAGGAGCCTCTCTCTGTGCTGTGACTGCTTCAATACTACGATAAAGATAACATAAAGGATTCTAATAATTAATGAACTTGTTCGTTAATGGATTAAGTGTGGTCTTAAGGGCAGCAGTTGGAGTCCATCTAAGAAAAGTTGACTGGAGGTATGTCCTGTGGCTATGGCAAAGATAGATACAGTCTTTGGGGAGACTGTAAATTGGTGCAGCATTAAGAAATCAGTAATCATTCCATCCTGAAATGCAGTTTCTGTACAGCATCATAAATGCACATCAGAGATTTGATTCTAGCCTTGTCATCCCTCTCCATCCCTCTCTTCCCTGAACTCGCAAGTTCAACGT
>NW_011217421.1:0-721 GCF_000146605.3 Meleagris gallopavo | reverse complement strand
CTGTATGTGAAGCTTTCTCTTTCTTTCTAGGATTGGCGCCTCCACCATCACATTCTGTAGGCGTTTTGGGCTGCCCGAGTTGAACGTGTCCTGTTCCTTGGTAAGGTGTGGACGTTATTAGACACGAAAATCTCTTCAGTCCTTCAAGATGTGCCCAGTCCTCACTAGATCTGTTGGCCTTGTGGCGCCCCCTGAGTTGCTGCATTGGCTGTGCCCTGATCCCTGGAGCGGGGTAAAGTGACATTGGTGTCCCTACCGGAAGGCGGTCTCTGCTTTCGTTGTCCTGTGCCCAAACGCTTGCAGCGTGGCACTGCGGCCCTCGCGAGCGGTGCCAGGACTTTTAGCCAGGCTCTTGGTGGAAGCAGCAGGAAACCGCAGCTGGAGGTGGATGCCAATATCCAACGTTTAGTCCCTGTGCCAAAGTACGTTGATCCCTGACGTGTCTTGTTTAACACGCTCGCTAAGGTGCTCTGGGCTTGGTGTTGAATGTCCCTCGTGCTCACGTTGCTTTCACTGGGTGCTTTTCTTTTCCCAATCTTCAGGTCTCCGCAGTGCTGATGGAATGTCCGTGCCATGTCCCAGTGTCATCTTCTTTTCTGCTTGGTTCAACAACATTTTCTACCCCTTTGATCTGTTTTTCTTCTTTTTTTTCCATGTTGCCCGTTGGCGCTTTGTTGGAGTTTTCTGGATCCAAATGCACCCTTCTGACCACGTGTGATGC
>NW_011217420.1:0-2055 GCF_000146605.3 Meleagris gallopavo | reverse complement strand
GTGCCCAAACGCTTGCAGCGTGGCACTACGGCCCTCGCGAGCGGTGCCAGGACTTTAGCCAGGCTCTTGGTGGAAGCAGCAGGAAACCGCAGCTGGAGGTGGATGCCAATATCCAACGCTTAGTCTCTGTGCCGAGGTACGTTGATCCCTGACGTGTCTTGTTTAACACGCTCGCTAAGGTGCTCTGGGCTTGGTGTTGAATGTCCCTCGTGCTCACGTTGCTTTCACTGGGTGCTTTTCTTTTCCCAATCTTCAGGTCTCCGCAGTGCTGATGGAATGTCAGTGCCATGTCCCAATGTCATCTTCTTTTCTGCTTGGTTCAACAACATTTTCTACCCCTTTGATCTGTTTTTCTTCTTTTTTTTCCATGTTGCCCGTTGGCGCTTCGTTGGAGTTTCCTGGATCCAAATGCACCCTTCTGACCACGTGTGATGCCCAAAGAAGAGGTAGGCTCCCAAATAGGCTTGTGCTGAGTGCTATCCATGACTTGGGGTTTCTCAATTCAATAGTATTCTTTTTTCCGCGATGTTGTTCAGTCCTGCATGTGAAGGTTTCTTCTTTCTTTCTAGGATTGGTGCCTCCACCATCACATTCTGTAGGCGTTTTGGGCTGCCTGAGTTCCCGAGTTGAACGTGTTCTGTTCCTCGGTAAGGTGTGGACGTTATTAGACACGAAGATCTCTTCAGTCCTTCAAGATGTGCCCAGTCCTCACCAGATCTGTTGGCCTTGTGGCCCCCCCGAGTTGCTGTGTTGGCTGTGCCCTGATCCTTGGAGTGGGGTAAGTGACACTGCTGTCCCTACTGGACAGTGGTCTGTGCGTTCGTTGTCCTGTGCTCAAACGCTTGCAGTGTGGAAGTGTGGCCCTTGCGAGTAGTGTCAGTACTTCAGGCAATGTCTTTGTGGACACAGCAGGAAACCGCAGCCGGAGGTGGATGCCAATATCCAACGCTTAGTCTTTATGCCGAGGTACGTTGATCCCTGACGTGTCCTGTTTAACACGCTCCCTTTGGGCTTGGTTTCGGATGTCCCTCGTGCTCACGTTGCTTTCACCGGGTGTTCTTTCTTTCCCCATCTTCAGGTGTCCCAAGTGCTGAGTGCTGTCCATGACTTGGGGTTTTTCGATTCACCAATAAGTGTTTCTGCGTGATGTTGTTCAGTACTGTATGTGAAGGTTTCTTTTTTCTTTCTTTCTAGGATTGGCGCCTCCACCACCACATGCTGTAGGCGCTGTCTGAGTTCCCGCGTTGAACGTGTCCTGTTCCTCGGAAAGGTGAGAACGTTATTAGACACGAAGATGTCTTCACTCTTTCTGGATGGGCCGAGTCCTCCGCCAGATGCTGTTGGCCTTCTGGGCCCACTGAGTTGCTGCGTTGGCTGTGCCCTGATCCCTGGAGCGGGGTAAGTGACATTGGTGTCCCTACTGGAAGGCGGTCTCTGCTTTCGTTGTCCTGTGCCCAAACGGTTGCAGCGTGGAACTGCGGCCCTCGCGAGCGGTGCCAGGACTTTAGCCAGGCTCTTGGTGGAAACAGCAGGAAACCGCAGCTGGAGGTGGATGCCAATATCCAACGTTTAGTCTCTGTGCCGAGGTACGTTGATCCCTGATGTGTCCTGTTTAACACGCTCGCTGAGGTGCTCTGGGCTTGGTGTCGGATGTCCCTCGTGCTCACGTTGCTTTCACTGGGTGCTTTTCTTTTCCCAATCTTCAGGTCTCCGCAGTGCTGATGGAAGGTCAGTGCCATGTACCAATGTCGTCTTCTTTTCTGTTTGGATTCAACAGCGTTTTCTACCCTTTTTGTTCTGTTTTTCTTCTTTTTTTTTTCCATGTTGCCCGTTGGCGCTTTGTTGGAGTTTCCTAGTTCCAAATGCACCCTTCTGACCACGTGTGATGCCCAAAGAAGAGGTAGGCTCCCAACTAGGCTTGTGCTGAGTGCTGTCCATGAGTTGGGGTTTCTCAATTCACCAGAATTCTTTTCCACGTGACGTTGTTCAGTGCTGTATGTGAAGGTTTCTTCTTTCTTTCTAGGATTGGTGCCTCCACCATCACATTCTGTAGGC
>NW_011217419.1:0-829 GCF_000146605.3 Meleagris gallopavo | reverse complement strand
GCTGCTGAGTCCATCAAACCTCCAGTGCTGACAGAAGATTGCTTGAAGTGCTCAGAAGACCAAGTCAGAAGGAACAGTGAAGTTTCTTGGAGTATTAATGGGCCCCCACTGAGGGCCGTTCACAAGCAAGCTTCCCAGGGACTTGTTAGAGCAGATAATTGGAAGCCATGATTACAGGCAGACCAAGGCCCTGGGATGGTGGCTGTGATGCTGAAGAAAAGCCTCCTTTGTCTTGTGAAGCAGGAAGGCCAAGGCCTGATGCCCAGAGCCTTGGCAGGGAGATTGTGTCCCTCCTGCTGGCTCAGGGCCCTTCCTGGGGCAGTGGGATGGAGGTTTGTGTGATGTCAAATGAAAGAGCAGGGGACAGCAGCTGCCAGACTCTGCAGGGGGTGCAAGGATGCCGTGAGGCCCAAGTCCCATGTGGGCAGTGTGTCTCATCCCAGGATGTGGGATGTGAGAAGGGCCCAGTCTGAACAAGCAGTCAATCCCAGTGAAACTCTGAACGTCAGCTCTCTCAGTGCTGGTGCCCTCCTTCGGACAATCTCCATTTGTATTATGCCCTGTATGTTCTGTGGAACAAAGAAGTGCACCCAGAGCTCCAGTTCAGGCTACAGTAGTGCAGAACAGTGCAGGACAATCCCTTCCCTCACCCAGCTGGCAATGCCAAGCTCAATGCGTCCAGGGGACAGTTGGCTTTCCTGGCTGCCTGGGCACACTGCTGACTAACGTTCCATTTGGTGTTGACCATGTCCTCCAGTCCCTTACAGTGGGACTGCTCTCCAGTGTCCCATATCCAGTCAGTTTGTAAGTCCAGGGTTGCCCTTACCCG
>NW_011217418.1:0-586 GCF_000146605.3 Meleagris gallopavo | reverse complement strand
GGGATGGACTGATAGAATCAGAACAAGGAAATGGATTTTAGTTAAAAAGGGGAGACTGAGGTCAGATGTTAAAAAGACATCTCTTTCACACAGGCACTGGGAAATGTTGGCAAAAGAGGTTGTGGATGATCCATCCTTGGAGGCACTCAAGGTCAGAATGGATGCGATGCTGGGCAGCCTGATCTGGTGGTTGGCAGCCCTGGCCATGCCTGGAGGATTAGAACTAGCTGATCTTCCAAGTCCCCTCCAACCTAAGCCATGCTGTGATTCTGTCATGTTATTACAGCACTTCCAGGTCACGAGAGGAGGATTCCAGGTTTGGCATTTGTTTCTCTTGTGGTCAGATTTAGTTCTGTAGGAACAACCATGCTCCTGGAATGCAGAGGATGTGTTGATTAATTGAGCTGACTTAGAGCTATGTTCTGCAGTGATGATCCTGATGCCTTGCAGGAGCTGTCAGCATAGGAGTTGCATGGATATCTCCAGGGAGAGAATGAAATCACATGCTCTGCTGCTGAGCTGGGCAGGGCTCCTGGGACACAGGGGAGCTTATAGAAGTGGGCAGCACTGCAGAGAGACAGCTGTG
>NW_011217417.1:10317-10731 GCF_000146605.3 Meleagris gallopavo | reverse complement strand
TGGGCAGCCTGATCTGGTGGTTGGCAGCCCTGGCCATGCCTGGAGGATTAGAACTAGCTGATCTTCCAAGTCCCCTCCAACCTAAGCCATGCTGTGATTCTGTCATGTTATTACAGCACTTCCAGGTCACGAGAGGAGGATTCCAGGTTTGGCATTTGTTTCTCTTATGGTCAGATTTAGTTCTGTAGGAACAACCATGCTCCTGGAATCCAGAGGATGTGTTGATTAATTGAGCTGACTTAGAGCTATGTTCTGCAGTGATGATCCTGATGCCTTGCAGGAGCTGTCAGCATAGGAGTTGCATGGATATCTCCAGGGAGAGAATGAAACCACATGCTCTGCTGCTGAGCTGGGCAGGGCTCCTGGGACACAGGGAGCTTATAGAAGTGGGCAGCACTGCAGAGAGACAGCTGT
>NW_011217417.1:0-2377 GCF_000146605.3 Meleagris gallopavo | reverse complement strand
TCACACTTGAGTCCAGGTTTACTCATACTTTACTGCAAGTTTACTCTCAGGTTTTACTCACACCATACTCCAGGTGTATTCTCACCTTCATGTTTTACTCGCAGTTTACTTCCTCCATTCAAGAGTTATTCAAGCTTTATTCTTTTCTCCTGGTTTTACTCACACTGCACAACTGCTGTACTCACACTCTATTCCGTGAGTACGCACACCTTACTTCAAGATTTATCCACACTTTACACTGGGTCTACACACACTTTACTTCTGGTTACCTCACACTTTACTCTTGGTTTATTGATACTTTATTCCTGCTTTACTTTGTCTTTTCTCCAGGTTTTATTCACATTCTACTCTGGGTATATTCACAATCTTCTCCAGGATTACTCACACATTACTCCGAGTTTACTCACCACATACTCCAAGTTTAATCACACTTTAGTTAGAGGAAACTCTTACTTTACTCTGGCTTTTACTCACTCTTTACTCTGGCTTTACTTATACTCTAGTCCGGGAGTGTTCATATTTTACTTCAGGTTTCCTCAGTCTTTACCCCAGATCTACTCATACCTTCTTTTGGGTTTTACTCACACTTTACTCCAGGTTTACATACACTTTACTCCAGTGTAGACTCACACTTTACTCAAGATTTACTAACACTTTACTCAGTCTTTTACTCACCCTCTGCTCCAAGTTTACTCCAACTTTATTTCGGATTTTACTCACACGTTATTTTGGGTTACCTCACACTTTACTCTGGGTTTACTTCCTACTGGGTGCCCTCACACGTAACTCTGTGTGTGCCCATACCTTACTCAGAGTTTAGCTTGTAATTCACCCTGGGTTTTACTCACTCTTTACTCAAGTTTTACTCACACGTTACCCTGGGTTTACTCTTATTTTTCTCTTGGTTTTAATCACAGTTTACACTGGGTTTACACACACTTTGCTCCAGTCTTTTCCAACCTGAGTGATTCTACGATGCTATGATTCTATATGGATGTATTTATAGTCATAACTATTAAACATTTCCTTTTTTCTCTCTTAGTACAGAGCTTCATTTCTACCCACGCGTTGTGCTCTGTTCTTTCCAAGTTCTCTTCCCCATCGCAGTGGGAAGGGGCAGTGCACAAAGCTCTGAGTGGTGCTGAGCCACCTGCCGGTTTAAACCACCACAGTCATTTTGGTGCCTGATGCGGGGCTGCAATGGCTGAGATAACAGCAGATCTGTCCAGAGCAAGTTATCACAGGCTTTGTGGCAGTTGGATAATTGCTGGTCGTGATGCCGATTGTTTCCCAATTAATGGAGCTCGTTGAGCCTTCTCATGACACTGCATTGCACAGCTCCTTGCTTGTTGCTTGTTTGTTCCTGCTGCATTGTTTGTCAGCTCTGGGGGCTGGATTAGGGTTTTTATTTTGTGGTGCTGTTTGGCCTAGGCTTACATCATGATAAAATTGTCAGCTGACAAACTGAAGTTTTGTGCACATTGAGCTTTGCAGTCCTCTTTGCGTTGTGGAAGTAATATTGTTGATGTTAGTTAATTACACCCTTGGCTTTGTGTCCTCTGAGATCCCGGCAGGAAGGAGATAAGGGAGGACACTTTCCAGCAGTCCCTCAGCCTCCCCTTCACTTCTCCTTCTTTCCCTAGAGTTTGAGAGCTAGTTACAATAGCTCCTGAGAATTTTGACTGTGCCTGAGATGTTCAAACCAGCGTGCTCCCATTACAACACGTCGACAATGTGTTTCAGCTTATGTTTCAGATTAAACGATTATTCCAGAATATCACAGAGAGATCTGCCCCAAGGCAGGATAGCTCTGCATGGCAGGGGATGAGGGATGGTCTGGGCAGGAGCCTTGGAGGAGTGGGCACTCCCAGGGGTTTGGAACTTCATCTCCGAGCACCTTCAGAATCCTGAGAAACTGGTAGAATACTTGGGGAAGGTCTGCTGTCGCCCTGGGAATCCTAAAGAGGCACAAATCACTGCAGTGTGCCAGGGCCTGGCCCATACTACTGAGCTGTGTTCAGCACTCTTCAGCATCCTCAAGGGGAAGAGAGCTGGATCTGCTGACAGTGCTGCAGCCTCTCCAACTCCTGGGACAGACCCTGCAGCAGCTCCAATTCTTGCTATAGGTCCCACCAGGTTGCTCCGAGCTTTGTGACAGACCCCACTGTCACTCCTACCCTCACAATGAGCCCTGTGGTCACTCCTGTTACAGCTCCTGTAGCTGTTCCAAGAACTGTGATGAGAAAAGAATTCCTCCCACGGGAGGTGCACTGTGCCAAGAGGTACAGCCCTGTGGTCGCTCCAACTCCCAGGACAAGCCCTGCAGTTGCTCCAACCCCAATATATTTACATATATATTGGTCCCTATGCAAAAATG
>NW_011217416.1:0-677 GCF_000146605.3 Meleagris gallopavo | reverse complement strand
CCAGGTCTCGCTGAATGGCAGCACAGCCTTCAGGCGTGTCAGCCAATCCTCCCAACTTCGTATCATCAGCAAACTTGCTGAGGGTGGCCACTATCCCCTCATCAAGGTCATTGATGAAGATGTTGAACAAGACCGGACCCAGCACAGACCCCTGGGGGACACCACTGGTTACACGTCTCCAGCCAGACTCTGCACCACCAACGACGACCCTCTGCGCTCTGCCAGTCAGCCAGTTCTCAACCCACCTCACTGTCCACTCGTCTATCCCACACTTCCTCAGCTTTGTTATAAGGATGTCGTGGGAGACAGTATCAAATGCCTTTCTAAAATCAAGGTAGACTACATCTACCGCTCTTCCCCCATCCACCCAGCATGTCACAGCATCATAGAAGGCCACCAGGTTGGTCGAGCACGACCTCCCCTTGGTGAACCCATGCTGACTACTCCTGATAACCTCCTTTTCTCCCAGTTGTCTGGAGATGGTATCCAGCACATGCTGTTCCATCACCTTTCCAGGGACGGAGGTGAGGCTGACAGGCCTATAATTACCCGGGTCTTCCTTCTTGCCCTTTTTGAAGACTGGAGTGACATTGGCTATCCTCCAGTCTTCAGGGACCTCCCCTGTTATCCAAGACCTCTCAAAAATGATGGAGAGCGGTTCAGCAATGACCTCCGCC
>NW_011217415.1:0-2445 GCF_000146605.3 Meleagris gallopavo | reverse complement strand
GTTCAGCAATGACCTCCGCCACGCTCCTCAGCACACGTGGATGCACCCATCAGGTCCCATGGACTTGTGGACCTTAGTACTGCCTAGGCGCTCACGCACGTCCTCTTTCCTGACTAAAGGGAAGTCTCCCATTCCCCAGACCCTCTCACTAACCTCCAGGGTGTGGGAAACCTGCGGGAGAGCCTTTTCACTGAAGACAGAAGTAAAGAAGGCATTCAGTATCTCTGCCTTCTCAGCATCCCCCGTTACCAGAACCCCCCCCTCACTTAGTAAGGGGCTCACATTCTCTCTAGTTTTCCTTTTGCTGTTAACATACTTGAAGAAGCCTTTTTTATTATCCTTTATCACTTTAGCCAGATTCAATTCCAGGCGGGCTTTAGCCTTCCTTGTTGCACCCCTGCAGGCCCTGACTACATTCCTATATTCTTCCCAAGTGGTCAGACCCTTTTTCCACATTTCATGGACCTTCTTCTTTCCTTTGAGCTTGCGCATGAGCTCCTTGCTCATCCACACAGGTCTCCTGCCACCTTTTCCCGATTTCTTGCTCAGAGAACCAAATAAACTCATGCCACCTGTTCATGCAGCTGTACCCAATGTTGCCTCCCTAATGGACACGTTGAGTAGGGAAATAAAACCCTGCCATTGTGTCCTAGACTTGGCAAATGCATTCTTCAGTATTCCAATTTCTGAAGAACCGCAGGACCAGTTTGCATTTACATGGGGAGGCAGGCAGTGGACCTTTCAGATTTGCATCACCTGGCAAATTGGGAAAAGACTAATAATGTTAGCTTGTATCATTATATTGATGATCTCCTGTTGACATTCAACTCACTGGAGGCAGTAGGACAGGTTTCATTGACTACCTATCTGCAAGAAAAACAATGGGCTATAAATCCTCAGAAAGTGCATGGTCCGGGCCCGTCCGTGAAATTTCTGGGGGTAGTTTGGTCAGGAAAGACCGAAGTACTACCCAGTGCTGTCATAGATAAGGTTCAGGCATTCCCAGTCCCTACAACACCAAAGCAGCTGCAGAAGTTCTTAGGTATACTGGGATATTGGCGTTCCTTTATATCTCATTTAGCACAGCTGCTGAGACCATTATACAGACTCACAAAAAAGGGGCAACTATGGGACTGGGGGAGAATGGAACAGGATGTTTTCCAACAGGCAAATCTGGCTGTTAAACAAGCCCAGGCATTGGGTATATTTGATCATACCCTCCCAGCCAAACTGGATGTTCATGTCACTCAGGATGGCTTTGGATGGGGCCTGTGGCAACACCAGAGTTCTGTTCGGACCCCCATTGGTTTCCGGTCTCAGGTCTGTCATGGAGCAGAAGAAAGATATAGTACGACTGAAAAACAGTTATTGGCTGCCTACTCCACATTACAGGCAGTAGAGCCAATAATCCAAAAAGCAGAGGTCATAGATAAGACCACTCTCCAAATTCAGCAGTGGGTGAAAGATCTGACCCACCTTCCTAAGACAGGGGTGACCCAAGAACAAACAGTGGCACAATGGGTCGCCTATCTCAGCCAGAGGAGCAGTCTGTCTTCATCACCATTGAAAAGAACTTCA
This sequence comes from Meleagris gallopavo, assembly GCF_000146605.3. Classification (NCBI taxonomy): domain Eukaryota; kingdom Metazoa; phylum Chordata; class Aves; order Galliformes; family Phasianidae; genus Meleagris; species Meleagris gallopavo. The sequence continues at coordinate 867 of NW_011217415.1, read as the reverse complement.
AAAGGTCTTAGGCCCAGTGATGTATCACAGTGAAGCATTGGAAGAAACATTGGTTGCTCCACCAGAGAAGAGTCCCGTTCAGGAGGGAAAATACCCTATCCCTGAAGATGCCTGGTACACAGATGGATCCAGCAAGGGCAACCCGAGCAAGTGGAGAGCAATAGCATACCATCCTTCCACCGAGACAATCTGGTTTGATGAGGGGGATGGTCAGAGCAGCCAATGGGCAGAACTGCGAGCCGTGTGGATGGTTATAACCAAGGAACCTGGTGATGGTATCCTGAATATCTGTACAGATAGTTGGGCTGTGTACTGGGAGCTCACTCTTTGGATTGCACAGTGGGCCACCCAAGAATGGACTATCCATGCCTGGCCGAACTGGGGCAAGGACGTGGTTAGACATATGGAATACAGTCAAACACAGGACTGTACATGTCTACCATGTTTCTGGTCATCAGCCCCTACAGTCACTGGGAAACGATGAAGCCAACATGCTGGCCCGAGTTCGATGGATTGAGAATTCACCATCTGAGAACATCGCCCGCTGGTTACATCAGAACCTGCAGCATGCTGGACAAAAGCTAATGTGGGCAGCTGCTAAAGCATGGGGACTGCCCATACAACTATCTGACATCGCCCAGGCATGCCAGGACTGTGATGCTTTCTCCAAGATGAGACCGAGATTGTTGCCTGAAACAACAGCCCATCTTGCTAGAGGACACAATCCTCTCCAGCGATGGCAGGTCGATTATATCGGGCCCCTCCCTCGGTCTGAGGGGGCGAGATATGCCCTGACCTGCGTCGACACAGTAAGTGGTCTAATGCAGGCCTATCCAGTGTCGTGAGCGAACCAGGCATATACCATCA
>NW_011217414.1:0-604 GCF_000146605.3 Meleagris gallopavo | reverse complement strand
GTGTGACTCTGAAAAGGGTCTTGACTTGTCATTGTCTCTTGCACTCTGAGCAGGACTCCATGCCCAGGAACTGCAGATGCCCAACAGCAGCTCCATCAGCGAGTTCCTCCTGCTGGAGTTGGCAGACACGCGGCAGCTGCAGCTCCTGCACTTCTGGCTCTTGCTGGGCATCTACCTGGCTGCCCTCCTGGGCAACGGCCTCATCAGCACAGCCGTAGCCTGCCACCACCGCCTGCACAGCCCCATGGACTTCTTCCTGCTCAACCTCGCCCTCCTCGACCTGGGCTGCATCTCCACCACTCTCCCCAAAGCCATGGCCAATGCCCTCTGGGACACCAGGGACATCTCCTACTCAGGATGTGCCACACAAGTCTTTTTCTTTTTGTTTTTATTCTCAGCAGAGTATTGCATTCTCACCATCATGTCCTATGACCGCTACGTTGCCATCTGCAAGCCCCTGCACTACGGGACCTTGATGGACAGCAGAGCTTGTGCCACCATGGCAGCAGCTGCCTGGGCCACTGGGGCTCTCTTTGCTCTGCTGCACACTGCCAATACATTTTCACTGCCTCTCTGCCAAGGCAATGCTGTGGATCAGTTCTTC
>NW_011217413.1:1407-2673 GCF_000146605.3 Meleagris gallopavo | reverse complement strand
TGGTGTCATCCACAAACTTACTGAGGATGCACTCAATCCCTTCATCTAGGTCATCAATAAAGATATTAAACAAGCTGGGCTCCAGTACCAACCCCTGAGGGACACTACTTGAAATGGTTCACTAGCTGGACTTAACTCCATTAACCAGTATCCATTGGGCACAGCCCTCTAGCCAGTTCCAAAGAAGGGTATACCTCTCCAGGCCACGGGGAGCCTGTTTCCCCAGGAGAATACTGTGAGAGAACATATCAAAAGCTTTGCTAAAGTCTAGGTAGACTACATCAACAGCTTTTCCCTTGTCTATCAGGCTGGTCACTCAGTCATAGAAGGAGATGAGGATGGTCAAGCACAGCCTGTCTTTCATGAACCTGTGCTGGCTGGGCCTGATCCCCTAGACACCACGCACATGCCATGTGATCTCACCCAAGATGATTTGCTCCATAACTTTCCCCGATACCGAGGTCAGGGTGACAGGCCTGTAGTTCCCTGGATCCTCCTTGCAGCCCTTCTTGTAGATGGGAGTCACATCAGCAAGCCTCCAATCCTCTGGGACCTCTGCAGATAACCAGGAGGATTGGTAGGTGGCAAAGAGCAGCTCAGCAATCATCCCTGCCAGACTCCCTCAGCGCCTTAGGATATAGCCCGTCTGTTTCCATGGACTTGTGACAGTCCATATGGAGGAATTCTGTATGTAATTGCTGTATGTGCCTTCACTTGTGGACTTGTCTCTACCAGCCAGAGAGATAGGATGGGATTTGGGTGTCTGTGACTATATTTATGTGAATCCTGTGTGTAAATGCATTGAAGGCAGCCCTTATTAGCTGGGGCAGCTTTTGATTCTGGTTGTCTCTATGCCCTGTCTCTATTTGTGTCTATGTGTCTCTTGGATACGTGTTCATTTTTGCTACTGGGTAAACTTGCAAAGGGTAAAGCAGTAGCTGTGCTCTCCAACCCAAGAAGAGATCTTGGGCCGCAGGGCACCAGGCTGAGCCCAGAAAACAGGTAGAGGAGGTAGCAGCTTACTCTTCTCACTCTTCACTTTCACTTAGCAGTTATTCTGAATACACCATGAAAAAAATAGAGTGTAATTTTATTGCTGCTGTTGTTACCTCTTATTCACCTAAAGAAGTAAGAGGAGAAGTGACTGACAAAACTTCCTTACACAACTTCTCTTTCTTGGATTTCCATTGTGTATATTAAACAGCAAATTCTTAAATTTGCTTAAGGAGCAAGATGAAAGTTTTGACTTTTATCTCCTCTGTTTAT
>NW_011217413.1:0-1387 GCF_000146605.3 Meleagris gallopavo | reverse complement strand
AAAAAAATCAACACAACTCAACTGACAGTGATTAATCATCTGCATTGAATATAGGACACTGAAGTGTTCTATGTTGCAAAACTTAATACGTAGGGCATGCAGAGACTTACCATAAATACACATTCTATGCTTGTCCTTCAGTTTCCAGATGTGATATATGAGCTAGCCCAAAATAATTAAATCTCTGCTGTGACAGAGAAAGACTCTATAATCTGATTTTTAGCATACTCTTCGAAGAGATCATAGAATCATAGAATGGCCTGTGTTGGAAAGGACCACAGTGATCATCTAGTTTCAACCCCACTGCCGTATGCAGGGTCGCCATCCACTAGCCCAGGCTGCCCAGAGCAACATCCAGCCTGGCCTTGAATGCATCCAGGGATGTGTCATCCACAACCTCTCTGGGCAACCTGTTTCAGTGTGTCACCACCCTCTGGGTGAAAAACTTCCTCCTAAATCTCTGTCTTCAATTAAAACTGTTCCCCTATCATTATCCGCCCTCGTAAACAGGCGTTCCCCCTCCTGTTTATATGCTCCCTTCAAGTATTGGAAGGTTGCAATGAGATCTCACTGGAGCCTTTTCTTAAAGCTAAACAAGCCCAGTTCCCTCAACCTTTCCTCATGGGAGAGGTGCTTCAGCCCTTTGATCATCTTAGTGGTCCTCCTCTGGACCCATTCCAAGATCTATATGTCTTTCTTCTACTGGGGTCCCCAGGCCTGGATGCAATACTCCAGATGGGGCTTCACAAGAGCTGAGTAGAGGAGAATAGTCACCTCCCTCTCCCTGCTGGCCACTCCTCTTTTAATGCAGCCAGGATATAGTTGGCCTTCCAGGCTGTAAGTGCATACTGTTAGCTCACATCCAGCTTCTCATCCTACAGGACCCCCACATCCTTCTCCACAGGGCTGCTCTCAAGTAGTGCTTCCCCCAGTCTGTATAAATAACTGGGATTGCCCTGGCCCATGTGCAACACCCTTTATCTGGCCTTGTTGAACCTCATTTGGTTCACATGGGTCTATTTCTCCAGCCTGTCCAGGTCTCCCTGGATGGCTTCTTTTACAAATCACTTGTTATATTCTGCATTTTATAAGTACACATACATCTAGTATAAAAAACATAAGCTAAATTCAGCTAATCTATTAAATCCATTAGAGCTAAATAGTAAAAAAGGTCTCATCTGTAGATAGTATGAAGAGTGCATCACTAAAATCCAAGATAACTTATTTTCTTCTGTATGCTTTAAAAATAACTTTTAAAATAGATTCAGGCTTGCAAGCATATGTTTGCATATTTTAATAATTCACAGAGGAGTTTCTTTCTTCCAAAATTTTGAAGTATCAGTGAACAGGGAAAAGGAAGGGGCAGGAGAAAGAGAAAGGGAATGGG
>NW_011217412.1:0-1505 GCF_000146605.3 Meleagris gallopavo | reverse complement strand
AAAAAAAAAAAAAGGAAAAACTTAAAAAACACGTAAAGGTTGAGGACATCTGTAAGAGATCACAGTCTTGAAGCAATTATGAAGACACAAATTACACAGATGTGATTTACAAGAAATGAAACTGACAGGTATTAGACAGTATAGCTCACCAAATATTAAATTACTGTCAAGGAATATAAAACAAAAGATAACACATATGCTAAAAAAAAAGAAAAAAGGAAATACGTTTTGGCAATTGGGAAAACAAAATAACACCTCAAAATTGTATATTCAGGAAAAAAATTAAGGAAAGGCTTGTCAGTAAAGAAATGTAGAAATGATCAAAAGTAGAAATGTTTATATAATTTTGTTTATGAATAATATTTTTTTTGTCTGTCATACTACTGATGAAACAAGTCCAGTTTGAGAGAATGAAAAAAAGGATTTAAATGTTTCAAAGAAAGAACTTTGCAGAATGTTAGTGTGTAAGTGCAATTGTACAAAAGTATCATATTGAAAAGAGAGATGAAAAAAATAAATAAATAAGTGTATACATACATATTATTATACTTATTGTTTTCACTGAATAATAATGAAGTCATTTTTTTTCTTATTTGCAAGATGATAAGCCCTCTGTCACTCAATACACATATAATACGCACACTACTGACTACTGTGGGTCTTACCCTGGAAAAATCATTTTCTAATAACCATATTTGTTTATGGTTATATATTTTTTTCAGATGTTAGTCTCAGCTGTTGTAGGGGCCACTTCATCAATCTTTTTTTAAAACATCTCTCCTTTTATGACCTGTTCAAAACAGTCAGGTAAAAACTGATTATTTTCTGCATTTTATTATGTCAAGCTTGAGTGACACTTAAGATCTGATATCATATTTCTAATAACATGAAGAATTGCAGATTATCAGAAATGTATAGTTCACATCTGAATAAAATAGAATGCTAAGCCCCAGTAATGCTAATAGTCTGATATGATATTTAAACAAAGTTTTCTTTCTGTATGTACAAAATTAAAATTCAGTCAGTGCCACGCAAGTGTTTGAGTTCTTGCTTTCCCAAGCTATTTAGCTTTAGAAGGTAGTTGCTCTATAAGATGAACTTGGAAAATCAAATGAAAGTTAAACTTATGTTGTCCAGGACTATTTAACTTTATTTCTTAGATATAAATACATATTTTTGTATAAAATATTATATTGTTCTTTGCCTTATTCACCCAATTTTCTCCACTGTGATTTATTCTGAAGGTCAGCCTTGATGTAGGAATTTCAAAAATCTTCAGAAGTAGAGAAATTCTTGAAATGATTGCTTTAAACAATTAAGCATAATTTGTACTGTTCAAAGCATGAGATGCCCAAACGTCTTTTCAGCACATTAAGTATCAGCTGGAAAGATCTCAAGGATCTGTAGAGAGACAGCTGAGGTCAATGTCACCTAATTTTTCCCATAGTGTCTAATGAAGAAGAAATAAAATATTTCCAGAAACCTCCATCTTGTATATGGTGTGA
>NW_011217411.1:0-362 GCF_000146605.3 Meleagris gallopavo | reverse complement strand
ACGCCGCATCACAGTGTCACACCCCCAAAGTTGGTGGCATCCCCGTATCACACCCCAGTGCTGTGGGCACCCCCACAGCGTCACACCATGAAGGTGGGAACACCTGTGTCACCCCTACGGTGTCACAGCCCAAGCTGGGGACACCCCTCTGGGGACCCCCACGGAGCAGACTGTTCCCAGGGGGTGGTGTGGGGAAGATGTAACTGAGAGCAGTGGGCAAAGAGCTTATGGGACTCTTTGATAGAGCCAATGGCTGTGAAACCTTGGGAGTGTGGAGTGTAAGACAGAGAGCAAATGGTATCTGTAGTTGCGTGTAATTAAGGTTTATTCTTTGATAATGGGGGATGACCCCCCACCCTGCA
>NW_011217410.1:0-853 GCF_000146605.3 Meleagris gallopavo | reverse complement strand
TCTGCCTGGAGTCACGCAGAAGAATGTGGAGATGTCGTGGAGGGGTTTGGTGCATCGAGATGGTGCGCAGGTGGGTCCAGGGGGTGCTTGGATTGGTCCAGAAGGGTGTGCAGAAGTGGCGGAGGTGTTGTGGGGGTGTGCAGGTTGCATTCCAAGGAAAGGAAATAGAAAGGAAGGGAAGGGCTGTCACTGAGCCTCTTACTGTACTTTGTCACTCCTCCAGACCTGCCTCCAGCCGGACCCGGTGACACCGGAGCCCTCTGGCGCTGCCACCTTCGTCTGCCACGAGGACGGGGACACGCACGGTGGTGAACTCTGTGCCCCCACCAGCCAGCGTCAGGTGTCACCGTCATGCGGAGGGGACGTTGCACCACAGTTGGTGACCAGCTGAAGGACTTTCCGGGGGAAGTGGGGACGCCGCATCACAGTGTCACACCGCCAAAGTTGGTGGCATCCCCGTATCACACCCCAGTGCTGTGGGCACCCCCACAACGTCACACCATGAAGTAGGGAACACCTGTGTCACCCCTACGGTGTCACAGCCCAAGCTGGGGACACCCCTCTGGGGACCCCCACGGAGCAGACTGTTCCCAGGGGGTGGTGTGGGGAAGATGTAACTGAGAGCAGTGGGCAAAGAGCTTATGGGACTCTTTGATAGAGCCAATGGCTGTGAAACCTTGGGAGTGTGGAGTGTAAGACAGAGAGCAAACGGTATCTGTAGTTGCGTGTAATTAAGGTTTATTCTTTGATAATGGGGATGACCCCCACCTGCATGTAAATAATAAAGGGCAGAGGAGTGGCTGTGGGCTCCGATGTGTCACGACGGGGGGTAAACTTTGGGGACAGAGGTCAC
>NW_011217409.1:2547-3090 GCF_000146605.3 Meleagris gallopavo | reverse complement strand
GTCATGCGGAGGGGACGTTGCACCACAGTTGGTGACCAGCTGAAGGACTTTCCGGGGGGAAGTGGGGACGCCGCATCACAGTGTCACACCGCCAAAGTTGGTGGCATCCCCGTATCACACCCCAGTGCTGTGGGCACCCCCACAACGTCACACCATGAAGTAGGGAACACCTGTGTCACCCCTACGGTGTCACAGCCCAAGCTGGGGACACCCCTCTGGGGACCCCCACGGAGCAGACTGTTCCCAGGGGGTGGTGTGGGGAAGATGTAACTGAGAGCAGTGGGCAAAGAGCTTATGGGACTCTTTGATAGAGCCAATGGCTGTGAAACCTTGGGAGTGTGGAGTGTAAGACAGAGAGCAAACGGTATCTGTAGTTGCGTGTAATTAAGGTTTATTCTTTGATAATGGGGGATGACCCCCACCTGCATGTAAATAATAAAAGGGCAGAGGAGTGGCTGTGGGCTCCATGTGTCACACGGGGGGGTAAACTTTGGGGGACAGGAGGTCACTGCAGCATCCTGGCCTCACAGCCCCTATGGCCCC
>NW_011217409.1:0-795 GCF_000146605.3 Meleagris gallopavo | reverse complement strand
AGCATCACCTCTGTCCCTGGAAAGGTGATGGAACAGCTTGTGCTGGATACCATCTCCAGATAGCTGGGAGAAAAGGAGGTTATCAGGAGTAGTCAGCATGGGTTCACCAAGGGGAGGTCGTGCTCGACCAACTTGGTGGCCTTCTACGATGCTGTCACATGCTGGTGGCTGGGGGAAGAGCGGTAGATTTGGTCTACCTTGATTTTAGAAAGGCATTTGATACTGTCTGCCACGACATCCTTATAACACAGCTGAGGAAGTGTGGGATAGACGAGTGGACAGTGAGGTGGGTTGAGAACTGGCTGAGTGGCAGAGCGCAGAGGGTCGTCGTTGGTGGTGCAGAGTCTGTCTGGAGACCTGTGACCAATGGTGTCCCCCAGGGGTCTGTGCTGGGTCCGGTCTTGTTCAACATCTTCATCAATGACCTTGATGAGGGGATAGCGGCCACCCTCAGCAAGTTTGCTGATGATACGAAGTTGGGAGGATTGGCTGACACGCCTGAAGGCTGCGCTGCCATTCAGCGAGACCTGGACAGGCTGGAGAGCTGGGCAGTAAGAAACCGGATGAGGTTCAACTAAAGCAAGTGTAGGGTCTTACACGTAGGGAGGAATAATTGCATGCACCACTACAGGCTGGGAGATGAGCTGCTGGAGAGGAGCTCTGCAGAGAGGGACCTGGGCGTCCTGGTGGACGACAGGTTGGCCGTGAGCCAGCAGTGTGCCCTCGTGGCCAAGAAGGCCAATGGCATTCTGGGGTGCATTAAGAAGAGCGTGTCCAGCAGGTGGAGGGAGGTGA
>NW_011217408.1:0-542 GCF_000146605.3 Meleagris gallopavo | reverse complement strand
CAGCCTGAGGATCCACACTGCACGCACAGTGGCAGCTCCCCAGCACATCCCAGCTACAGACCCAATCGCAGACCTACACACACACGGATGCTCTCAAGGACAAAGGCAGCTGCTCTACGCTCACCTCATCTTTGTTGGAAGCTGATCAGAGCATCTCAAAATTAAAATAACCTTTCAAACAGACTTCTTGATTCATTAAGCTCGTCTGCTTCTTGTAACATCTTTTGCAGGAACCTTTTGGGTTTTCCTTATCATGCTCATCTCCTTTTATTTGTGCATTGTAATTATATTCTCTTCTCATTTGTGATCATCTTTCTCCCCTTCCCATTTTTATTCTCAGACATTCACCTACAAGCCTTTGTCTTATAAAGTGTATTGTAAGCTGAAGGAGACCCATGAAACCTCACTGTGGCCTTCCAATACTTGAAGGAAGCGTATAAATAGGAGGGGGAATGGCTGGTTACAGGGGTGGGTGGTGATAGGACAGGGGGAATGGTTTTAAAGTGAGCCAGGGGAGGCTTAGGTTGGATATGAGGAGGAAG
>NW_011217407.1:0-426 GCF_000146605.3 Meleagris gallopavo | reverse complement strand
TTTTTACTTGGTTTCCACCTCCTTGGAATGGACTTATTCTGCTCGGAAGCCAAGATCCTCAGATAGTTCCCACATTTTTTGACCCTATTATCCTCAGAGCCTTACCCTGCTGTTCTGTACCCAACAGATAGTTGAAGAAGCCAAGGTATGCTCTCCTGAAATGAAAACGTGTTTGCCTTTTGCCCTCCCTTCAGACTCCACAGCTCCACCATCCCATGGCCACTACAGCCCAGATTCTCTTTGACATTCATATTCCCCACCAGCCCTTCCTTGCCGGTGAGTATGAGATCCAGCAGAGCACCTCTCCTCTTTGGTTCTCCCATGGCTTGGTCAAGAAGCTGCCAGCTGTGCTCACCAGGGATCTCCTGGATGGTGCATGCCCTGCTGTGCTGTCCCTGCAGCAGATAGTGGAGTGAAAAAGGCCCC
>NW_011217406.1:0-1047 GCF_000146605.3 Meleagris gallopavo | reverse complement strand
GATGGCGGGCGGGCGGAGCCGGGGTCTCCGAGCGGGCTCCGAGAGGAGGAAGTTCTGAGCGGGCTCCCACAGGGGGCGAGGAGGCTCGTCAAGCGTGGCGAGTTGCCATGTGGAAGAAGACGCTCCGAGGCAAGAGCGAGCAGCAATAATAAAGCAATAGTAACTGCTACCGCAGTGTTGAAATAAATGGTTTTTTTTTTTGTCTTCTCACCAGTAGGGTGGTGGGAATGGGGGAGAACAGGAGAGGTGCACTGCTGATGAAAAGGGGGAAGAAGTAAAGTAGCGTGCAGCTATTGAAAAATATAACAATGTTAAAGAAGTTGTATGGGAGGGAAAGGGTGAAAGCTCAGAGAAAAATTTAGGCTTCAACGGCAAATTTTGTATTCTACTTCAAAACAATCCATGACAGTAGATGCTGGAAGTTGGAAATCTCCCTTGTAACTTCATGTCGTGTTATTGCTATAACTGGTGAATGAGAAATGAAATGAATTTATAGGAGCTGGAATCTCAAATAAAAAAGAAGAGGAGAGAAACACAAGGCAAAAGAACCTCCCTAACACAAGGGCCACACTGACAATACGGAAGTGCCAAGATGGCACAGTGGTTGACTTCATGCAAAACAATTACTATAATTATAGCTGTTGCCTTTGCAAGAAGCAGTGTGGGGACGTGAGAGGCAGGAGCGAACAAGAAGAGGATGCCGAAGCGTGCAGACGCGGGGGGGAAGGAGAGAGGCACCCTGGGCAAAGCACCTGTCCCGTTAGCGGGGCCGCAGTCACGTTTGAGTTTGAGCGTTGCCGATGCCTTGGGTGACCAGGCCGGCTTTGTGCTGGGCGACCTCCCTGTAAGCAGGGCTCGGGTCTTTGCTTTTGCTGTAGTCGGCCTTTTGCCTTGCTGCTCCTTTGGCTGCCTGGGGAGTGTGGCCCCCTGTAACGGAGGGCGAGAGCCACCTCTCCGCACTTGAGTGGGAAACGGAGCTCGCCGGACCCCAAGGCCGCCCTGTAAGCAGGGTAGAGCCGTTTCCCCGCCCCTCTTCCTCCTGCGGCC
>NW_011217405.1:0-384 GCF_000146605.3 Meleagris gallopavo | reverse complement strand
GCCTTGGGTGACCAGGCCGGCTTTGTGCTGGGCGACCTCCCTGTAAGCAGGGCTCGGGTCTTTGCTTTTGCTGTAGTCGGCCTTTTGCCTTGCTGCTCCTTTGGCTGCCTGGGGAGCGTGGCCCCCTGTAACAGAGGGCGAGAGCCACCTCTCCGCACCTGAGTGGGAAACGGAGCTCGCCGGACCCCAAGGCCGCCCTGTATGCAGGGTAGAGCCGTTTCCCGCCCCTCTTCCTCCTGCGGCCCTCGGCATCGTTGCCTGGTGGTGGCCTGTCAGTGCGACGGCCCGTACTCGGGGTGCACGTCACGGCATCTGGCCTTTGGCTTTAGGTGGGAAGCCCCTTGGCACGTTGAGGTCTGTGGCCTCCGTGCAGGCTAGGGACAG
>NW_011217404.1:0-950 GCF_000146605.3 Meleagris gallopavo | reverse complement strand
GCAGTCACGTTTGAGTTTGAGCGTTGCCGATGCCTTGGTGACCAGGCCGGCTTTGTGCTGGGCGACCTCCCTGTAAGCAGGGCTCGGGTCTTTGCTTTTGCTGTAGTCGGCCTTTTGCCTTGCTGCTCCTTTGGCTGCCTGGGGAGCGTGGCCCCCTGTAACGGAGGGCGAGAGCCACCTCTCCGCACCTGAGTGGGAAACGGAGCTCGCCGGACCCCAAGGCCGCCCTGTAAGCAGGGTAGAGCCGTTTCCCCGCCCCTCTTCCTCCTGCGGCCCCTCGGCATCGTTGCCTGGTGGTGGCCTGTCAGTGCGACGGCCCCGTACTCGGGGTGCACGTCACGGCATCTGGCCTTTGGCTTTAGGTGGGAAGCCCCTTGGCACGTTGAGGTCTGTGGCCTCCGTGCAGGCTAGGGACAGGTCACAGGCTCTTGTCTGTTGCCCGCGGTTGTGGGTTTATTCCCAGGGTTTGGCTGCGCTGCGTTGTCCTTCCCTTCTGGAAAGTCGTGTCTGTGTGTGTGTGTTCCCGTTCCTTTCCTTGTTTGTGTTTGTGGAGTGACTGAGCAACTGAGCTTTCCCTTTAGGCCCCCAAAAGATTGCTGCAGCTTAGCTTCGACTTCCTTGGGGGGAATGGAGGACTTTGGTGCACGCCACAAAAGGGGTGTTCCCTCTCAGTCCCGCGAGCGCAGCGAGTGTCCTGTCTACCTCCATATTATTTAATGTAGATCAGAGCCACGTGGTAGTTCTGTGGCTGAGGCCGCCTTGTAGCCAGGGCTTGGGCCTGTCTTTATGTGGGCACCTTGTCCGCTGGCGGCGTGACAGCCCCGTACTCGGGGCGTGTGTCTCAAGCTGCGGAGCCCTCTGTCCCCCGAGCGGCCCGCCCGCCCTGTAATCGGGTGTGGGGAGGCTGCAGCATTGCAGCCGGCTGCTCTAGCCATCCAGCTGGTGGGAAT
>NW_011217403.1:2634-3360 GCF_000146605.3 Meleagris gallopavo | reverse complement strand
GTGCTCAGCTGGCAGCCTGTGTGGGTGACCGCCCGTAGCGGGTGCGGTCAAGGTGCCCCCTGACTGGGAGAGAAGGAGCCTCCCTCGGCCGGTAGGGATGGGGGCTGCCCTGTAAGCCGGGGAGCAAGAGTGCCCCAGAGTCCCAGGCCCTTTGCGATGGATGCAGTGGCTGGGGGTCCCCTGTAATCAGGGAAGCTGACTCTTTGGCTGCTGCTTGTTGTGTGCCCAGCTCCATTTGCCCAGTCTGCCCGCCTCTGTGATCCCCCGCAGCACCGGCTGGAAGCGCGCCGTGCGTCAGTGAGGTGAGAAAAGCTGCTCAAAGTAGTTTTTGCTGGGATGAACTGGGGAGGGGGGATGCAAGGCCTTCCTTCAGCTGGGTGGTGGTGTGCCGAGTTCCTTTGCGCTGTTGGGTTTCCCTTTTCCTTGAGGTGGGGGGCTTGCCGCTCCGCAGGTCTAATGGTGTCCCCGCTGATGTTTCAGGAGCTGCTGCAGAAGAAAGAAGAAGAAGCGGCGTGGGGACGCGGGAGGCAGGAGCGAGCAAGAAGAGGATGCCGAAGCGTGCAGACGCGGGGGGGAAGGAGAGAGGCACCCTGGGCAAAGCACCTGTCCCGTTAGCGGGGCCGCAGTCACATTTGAGTTTGAGCGTTGCCGATGCCTTGGGTGACCAGGCCGGCTTTGTGCTGGGCGACCTCCCTGTAAGCAGGGCTCGGGTCTTTGCTTTGCTGT
>NW_011217403.1:0-1077 GCF_000146605.3 Meleagris gallopavo | reverse complement strand
TGTGTTCCCGTTCCTTTCCTTGTTTGTGTTTGTGGAGTGACTGAGCAACTGAGCTTTCCCTTTAGGCCCCCAAAAGATTGCTGCAGCTTAGCTTCGACTTCCTTGGGGGGAATGGAGGACTTTGGTGCACGCCACAAAAGGGGTGTTCCCTCTCAGTCCCGCGAGCGCAGCGAGTGTCCTGTCTACCTCCATATTATTTAATGTAGATCAGAGCCACGTGGTAGTTCTGTGGCTGAGGCCGCCTTGTAGCCAGGGCTTGGGCCTGTCCTTATGTGGGCGCCTTGTCCGCTGGCGGCGTGACAGCCCCGTACTCGGGGCGTGTGTCTCAAGCTGCGGAGCCCTCTGTCCCCCGAGCGGCCCGCCCGCCCTGTAATCGGGTGTGGGGAGGCTGCAGCATTGCAGCCGGCTGCTCTAGCCATCCAGCTGGTGGGAATGACCCCTCCCTGTCCCGTCAGAGGGTGCAGGTTGAGGTGCTGCTTTTGTGTGTGGGGTGACCTCCCCGCTCGGTGGGTCGAGGTTGCTCCCTGGGTTCCCAAAGTTGAGAGCTTGGTGATGTTCTGCTGCTGCCGGGCGGGCCAGCCTGTAGCTCAGGCGTTGGCGGGAGCCTCGTGCTCCGCGGGGCTTCTTGGTGAGGGTGGGGTGTGGGGGTACCGTCCTGTAGGCAGGGCTGTGCGTGCCCCCCGTGTGTGCTTGGTGAGCTGCGTTCTGAGAGACCCCCTGTACTCAGGCGGGAATGTGGCCCCGGCCTTTCAGAGGCACGGGGCTGCGAGATGCGGGGTTGGGCTTGCGCCCTCCCTGGAATCAGGGCTGGGATCCCGACCGCGGCATTTGGCCGTGTCGCCCCGCTGCCCGGCTGCTGAGAGTCGCTCCCGCCGCTGGGGGGGAAACCGAGCTCTGTGGCTCCAGGGGTGTTGTCCACCCGCCTGTAATCAGGGTCTGGGTGCGCGAGCGTTTGTGCTCAGCTGGCAGCCTGTGTGGGGTGACCGCCCCGTTAGCGGGGTGCGGGTCAAGGTGCCCCCTGACTGGGAGAGAAGGAGCCTCCCTCGGCCGGTAGGGATGGGGGCTGCCCTGTAAGCC
>NW_011217402.1:0-718 GCF_000146605.3 Meleagris gallopavo | reverse complement strand
TGTGGGGGTACCGTCCTGTAGGCAGGGCTGTGCGTGCCCCCCGTGTGTGCTTGGTGAGCTGCGTTCTGAGAGACCCCCTGTACTCAGGCGGGAATGTGGCCCCGGCCTTTCAGAGGCACGGGGCTGCGAGATGCGGGGTTGGGCTTGCGCCCTCCCTGGAATCAGGGCTGGGATCCCGACCGTGGCATTTGGCCGTGTCGCCCCGCTGCCCGGCTGCTGAGAGTCGCTCCCGCCGCTGGGGGGGAAACCGAGCTCTGTGGCTCCAGGGGTGTTGTCCACCCGCCTGTAATCAGGGTCTGGGTGCGCGAGCGTTTGTGCTCAGCTGGCAGCCTGTGTGGGGTGACCGCCCCGTTAGCGGGGTGCGGGTCAAGGTGCCCCCTGACTGGGAGAGAAGGAGCCTCCCTCGGCCGGTAGGGATGGGGGCTGCCCTGTAAGCCGGGGAGCAAGAGTGCCCCAGAGTCCCAGGCCCTTTGCGATGGATGCAGTGGCTGGGGGTCCCCTGTAATCAGGGAAGCTGACTCTTTGGCTGCTGCTTGTTGTGTGCCCAGCTCCATTTGCCCAGTCTGCCCGCCTCTGTGATCCCCCGCAGCACCGGCTGGAAGCGCGCCGTGCGTCAGTGAGGTGAGAAAAGCTGCTCAAAGTAGTTTTTGCTGGGATGAACTGGGGAGGGGGGATGCAAGGCCTTCCTTCAGCTGGGTGGTGGTGTGCCGAGTTCCTT
>NW_011217401.1:0-564 GCF_000146605.3 Meleagris gallopavo | reverse complement strand
AGGTTTTAGTGCTTGTGGTAGCAATAGTAGTGGGAGGACGGTTGGACTAGATGATCTTGCAGGTTGTTACCAACCTTGTGATTCTCTGATACTATGATATTTGGCCGTTCCATGCTCTGATACACTAGCAGACTTCAGAGGCTCAGGGGGCTCCTGAAGCTGTCCTCTGGCAATCAGATTCCCCAGCACCTGTGATGTGCTGGCAGGCAAAGATGGAAGAGAGAAGAGTTTGGCTGTCAGTAATCTCCTAGAAGAGAAAATTGTGATAATCCCGCCAAAATGACAATTATTATTATTATTATTACTTTTTTATTTATTCATCTATCTATCTATTTATTTATTTCTTTCTTTATTTTGCAGGAGGTTGAAAGGAACTTTCCCCTTTGGATGGACATGCGTAGGAGACTGTCTTTCATAGTAGATGACACAGTGACTGAGGCATGAGCAGGATGGGTGGAGGGCTTTAGGTGGTCCAGTAGTTCCCTTGAAGTGCTCACAGCACTAGGCTATAGGCATGCATGAAATAACGAAAGATTTTTTTCTGACCATCTTGTAGAAAACGCA
>NW_011217400.1:0-947 GCF_000146605.3 Meleagris gallopavo | reverse complement strand
ATGGCTGCTCTGGGCGGTGGTGGAGTCGCCATCCCTGGCAGTGTTCAAGAGGCATCTGGATGAGGAGCTACAAGATAGGTTTTAGTGCTTGTGGTAGCAATAGTAGTGGGAGGACGGTTGGACTAGATGATCTTGCAGGTTGTTACCAACCTTGTGATTCTCTGATACTATGAAATTTGGCAGTTCCATGCTCTGATACACTAGCAGACTTCAGAGGCTCAGGGGGCTCCTGAAGCTGTCCTCTGGCAATCAGATTCCCCAGCACCTGTGATGTGCTGGCAGGCAAAGATGGAAGAGAGAAGAGTTTGGCTGTCAGTAATCTTCTCCTAGAAGAGAAAATTGTGATAATCCCGCCAAAATGACAATTATTATTATTATTATTACTTTTTATTTATTCATCTATCTATCTATTTATTTATTTCTTTCTTTATTTTGCAGGAGGTTGAAAGGAACTTTCCCCTTTGGATGGACATGCGTAGGAGACTGTCTTTCATAGTAGATGACACAGTGACTGAGGCATGAGCAGGATGGGTGGAGGGCTTTAGGTGGTCCAGTAGTTCCCTTGAAGTGCTCACAGCACTAGGCTATAGGCATGCATGAAATAACGAAAGATTTTTTTCTGACCATCTTGTAGAAAACGCAGTGAATTAGGTTGCGTGCAGTTAATGTGGAGGTCAGTGCATAATCATGACCGTCAGGAGACACTTCCAGAGTATTTCAGAGTCCTTCTTTGCTGATGATAGGTTACAGAACACCAATAATGTTCTGTTTCTCAAGTCTGAAGAACAAAAGTGTGTTGCGGCTAACAAACGCAAACAGTGAATCGTATGATCAGAGGCATAGAAAGGCTGAGGTTAGCAGAGACCTCTAGATTCTGGGCTGGGAGGAGGTGCCCTGAGCTCCTCAGGCCTGGGCAGCACAGCCTTGACACGCGCCCCTGGGCGCCG
>NW_011217399.1:0-736 GCF_000146605.3 Meleagris gallopavo | reverse complement strand
CACGCTTTGAGCTCTCACCCGGCAGCTGCAGCTGTAGAGCATCAGGATGTTGCCCACGATGTCTCCCTCCAGGTGGGCGAGCAGCTGTCCTTGGAGGCACGCAGTGCCAAGCTGCCGTGGGCGAGCATGAGAGCGCTGCGTGTGGCATGAGCTCTCGTGCTGTCCAGCTCCATCTGTGTGGGAAGAAATGCCTTGAGACACTTGTGATGCACCTGGGCTCCCAAGGCAGGAGCTGCTGTGAAAATAAGGCAGAAGAATGCCAAGATGGAAACCCGTAACGCTTTACCTTCTTGCTCCTGGAAATCCTCGCATTGCGGCCTTTGTACAGCCTGGACACAAACATGGTGAGCGTGGCCAGGACTGTCTGGAAGTTGCTCTCAGCAGCATGGCTGAGAAGAGAGATGATTCCCTGCACAAAAGAACAAGGGGCAGTTGGCACAGGCCTGAACCTACAGGTCCTCCGCTGAGGAAAATGGCAGCAGTGAGGAGATGGAAAGGCCCGGAGCAGGGCCAGGAGAAGCCCTCTGCCCCAGGGACAGAGCGAGGATGCTCGCAGGAGCTGGAGGAGAGGAGAGCTCACCTGGGCCTCACATGGCTCCTCCGCGTTTGCTTCCTCCAGGTGCTGCAGCAGCTTCTCCTGGACGTGGAGGACTCTCTTACAGGCTCCCAGCACTGTCCCCAGAGCCTTGTACAGGAAAGACTGCATGGGAAGGGAAGGAAAGGAAGAAGCTGAGAT
>NW_011217398.1:0-310 GCF_000146605.3 Meleagris gallopavo | reverse complement strand
GGAGGGAGGGAGTACAGGATGTGTGGGGTGTGAGCAGGCTGCGACCTCACTGCAGGAGCTTTGCTTTCAGCCACTGACACGGGAAGTCTCTCACTCTAGGTAATGCAAACACTTTCCCAAGAGGGGTCACCAAATCTGGCACATCCTGTTGCAGATCAGGCTGCATACACCCTGTGTTTCTTTATCATGGAATAAGAGCTGTTCCAGCTGAGGGCTTCCCTGCTGCAGCATCAGAGCGCAGCCCCTGAGGGCACATCTAGAGGGAACCCTAAAGTGCAATTACCTCTCAGGCACGTGTCCATTATTCTCT
>NW_011217397.1:0-1001 GCF_000146605.3 Meleagris gallopavo | reverse complement strand
TTCGCTGTGTTGTTGTTATTTCTGCTCGGGGGGGAACAGATGTAAGCCCTTGGTTGGTCATTTGACCTCTCTCTTTTCGACCATCAGTTTCTCCTCCCTTCTGCTCATCCCGACTGCACGCATTGCCTCAGCACTAGCGTAAGGCCTACAGCTTTCAGATACTCTGTCGCATTATATTTGTTTTATTAGCTTCAATTCCAATTATATTGTACTGTATTTTATTGTGTTATCTTGCATTCTGATACAATATTTAGTAAATCAGTTTGTTTCTCCTCAGATCGTTGCTGCTGTTTTCAATTATTTTGGGGTCCCCTGTTTCCCATTTCCAGAATTGGTCACTGTCCACTCGACATTGGTGGTTAATTCAGCCAATTTCAGAGTACAGTCATGACGCTGTTATCTTTCAGGAGCTGTTGGCCATGGAGACCCAGGGACATCTCAGGGGAGATCAGTGAGGAGGATAGAAATGACATCCTCTGCTGCTTGTATTGGCCGGGCTCCTGGGACACAGGGAGCTCCTACAAGTGGGCAGTGCTGCAGAGAGACAGCTGTGACTAAGAGCAGCTCCCGTGTGCTGTGCATCAGTACCAGGGGCACGTTCTGCAGGTGACATGAAGATGGAAGAGAAAGGAGAGAGGGAGTACAGGATGTGTGGGGTGTGAGCAGGCTGCGACCTCACTGCAGGAGCTTTGCTTTCAGCCACTGACACGGTAAGTCTCTCACTCTAGGTAATGCAAACACTTTCCCAAGAGGGAACACCAAATCTGGCACATCCTGTTGCAGATCAGGCTGCATACTCCCTGTGTTTCTTTATCATGGAATAAGAGCTGTTCCAGCTGAGGCTTCCCTGCTGCAGCGTCAGAGCGCAGCCCTGAGGGCACATCTAGAGGGAACCCTAAAGTGCAATTACCTCTCAGGCATGTGTCCATTATTCTCTGCAGTGCACAGAGGCTGAGAGCAACTGCCTGGGGCTGAGGGCAGTCTGTGAGGCTGGGAGGAAG
>NW_011217396.1:0-359 GCF_000146605.3 Meleagris gallopavo | reverse complement strand
TTTTTTTTTTTCCCACTGTATTTTATCCTATCATGTTTTGTCAATGATTTGATCAGGAGGTCAGTGCCTACCATGACATTCTCTTTCAGTCATCTCTTCAAATATAGCCTCAAAAACAGCTGATCAGCCTATCACGCATTCCATAGCAAATGTTCATGTATTTAATCCACTTCTTCAAATACAGTTCAACATTCCTACTTCCTTACCTCTCTTTTCAATATAACCCATCACAACATGCCATAAATTCCATGATTGCAAGACAGCAAATTTAACCATTTCAATAATATTAGAACAAACTTTGTTTCTCAATTATCCAGCTTCCACAAAACCTTTTTTTTTTTTTGTCTCCTTTTCTCTCC
>NW_011217395.1:0-931 GCF_000146605.3 Meleagris gallopavo | reverse complement strand
TATTGTGGTTTAACATGGAAGGTGGCTCAGCAGCACACGGTCGTTTGCTCACTGCCCCCCTTCCCAGTGGAAGTGGGAAGAAAACTGAAATAAAACCACAAAGTCCAATCTGTGGGTTGAGAAAATATCATTTAGTAAGACAGAGAAAAAGAAAAGGATAATAATTTTGACATATGTATTTATGCATTTATGATATATACAGTATATATTCACCTTTTGTCCAAGGAGGTTGTGGATGCCCCCTCCCTGGATGCTTTCAAGGCCAGGCTGGATGGGCTCTGGGCAGCCTGGTCTAGTGTTTGGTGACCATGCACATAGCAGGGGAGTTGAAACTGGATGATTATGTTGGTCCTTTTCAACCCAGACCAGTCTATGATTCGATGATTCTATGATATATATCATATAGGCAGTTGCAAACATTTTTGCAAAGATACCAATATATATGTATACATATTTGCAACTCCAGGTCCCTCACAGGGCTTGGAGCTGCCACTGGGCTCATTGCAGTGGTTGGGGCTTGTCCTGGGAGTTGGAGCGACCACAGGGCTGTACCTCTTGGCACAGTGCACCTCCCGTGGGGGGAATTCTTTTCCTTTTCTCATCACAGTTCTTGGAACAGCTACAGAAGCTGTAACAGGAGTGACCACAGGGCTCATTGTGAGGGTAGGAGTGACAGTGGGGTCTGTCACAAAGCCCGGAGCAACCTGGTGGGACCTATAGCAAGAATTGGAGCTGCTGCAGGGTCTGTCCCAGGAGTTGGAGAGGCTGCAGCACTGTCAGCAGATCCAGCTCTCTTCCCCTTGAGGATGCTGAAGAGTGCTGAACACAGCTTAGTAGATGTGGGCCAGGCCCTGACACACTGCAGTGATTTGTGCCTCTTTAGGATTCCCAGGGCGACAGCAGACCTTCCCCAAGTATTCTACCAGTTTCT
>NW_011217394.1:0-1013 GCF_000146605.3 Meleagris gallopavo | reverse complement strand
GTCAACTTTCCTGGACTGTGACTGCCATTGAATCAGCCTCGGAATGTCCAACTGGCCCTGTGCCATCCACGCAAAGGGCAGATGCAGAGCTGGAGGCATGGCTGCCATGATCATGCCGCTCAGAATCTCCTCTGCCCCTAGTGCTTCTGGCAGCAGGGCCTCCCCCTGCATGGACCTAGATTCCAAATTTTCACTCATTAAAGATTTAATGCATTTGAATCTGCACCTCTGTGTTATCCTTTCCCTTGCAAAGGCTGCCCAGTGGAGGGTAGGGGAGAGATGTTCCAAAGTGTTGGTTCTGGGAAAGGGTTCTTCCTTCTCCTTGGAACAATTGGTACTACAGGCTTCTATTGTATTAGGCATGCCTGGGGAGGAATCACTTTGCCCTCCGGTTTCTAAACATTTTGGCTTGTGTAGCGGTCTCAAGGGTCTTTACTTGGACCAGCACTTTTTAACAACTTTTCAGAGACATGTTTGTCTGGGGTAACACAGCAGAGGAAGTTTTTGAGAAAGGTAAGAGAACAGTGCAAATTCTTCTAATGGTCAGTTTTGACGTAAAGCGAGGGGAAGTCAGTGGTTGCAAAGAAGAGGTCCGTTTCTTCAGAATAAAACTTCAGGTTGCATTTTCCACGTCTCTATGGATGAGAGCAGGAAGGTAGCAACTATGTCCCCAGCAGCCTTTAGGAAAGAAAGGCATGCCTTCCCATGGTATTTCCTGTGGGGTCCTGGAAAATGCACCTTCCAGCCCATAGTCAGCTTGAGTGCCCTCTACAGGGAGGGAGTTGAAAGAGGGCCTTCCTTGACTGGGGTCCTGAGCATCATCAAGCCTTTGAACAGATTAAACATGAAGAAGCATTTGTGCAGTGGTTGTTGGGCCTGTCCGTGCAGCACCGGCTCTGCAAAGTGGGCTTACTAGCACAACAGGGGAGAATGGCCGCGCCTGGAGCCTCTGGAAGAAAGCCCAGGAGAAACTAGTACAGCACTGACTGACGGAGCATTGGAACAGGCTGCCC